>NC_137098.1:20825951-21103451 GCF_949357685.1 Gobio gobio
CAATCATCTATGACAGCACTGGAGCAATCTCACTGCACCTAGCCCACCCTTTTTCTTAGTCACCATAACAACCTCACTGCAACTGTCACCCCCCATTTATTATGGTCACCATGGCAACTTCACTACAACTCTACACAACCATTTATCAGTCACCATGACAACCTCACAGCAGCTCTACACAACCATCTATGACACCACTGTGACAACCTTTCTGCAACACTTATCTCGCTATTTACCATGTCAACCTCACTGCAACTCTCCTTTCTATCACAACACTGTAACAACCTCACTGCAACTCAACCTCTTTTTCAGTCACCATGACAACCTCACTGTAACTGTACTCTCTCCTCTACCAGTCACCACTACCAGGGCCGGCCCTGACCAATTTGCTGCCCTAGGCAAGATTTTACTTGGTGCCCCTTGTATCAAGGTTTAGCACTACATGTTTTCAGTCTAAGTTGCGGAAACACTGGTACTGTTTTATTTTTTTAATGCATTGATGTTTTTACACTTTTATTGTTGTTGTTTTATATGATGTCCAGTCCATTCTACCCCATCATTATGTTCATGATATTATTATTATTTAATTTTTTTAAAAGGCTGGTGATAGTTAAACTATACAAAAATAGCACCTACGCCACATAACAGCCTAAACAAAAAATAACAAGTATAAGCACAAACTATTGAGAACTAGCAAAAGGTTTTGTTTTCCAGTAGATGGCAGCAAACTTCCACTAATATGCACATTCACGTTTTCACCATTAATTAAACTGAGAAATTTAGATATTTAATGTGAAATTTACATAAAATGTATAAATATCATTACTAATTTCGGCAAATACATTTGAAAATGTCCATATGTCCCCTTAAAACTGCACAACTGTAGAGTAAAAACATTAGGCTATTAAAAAAGTGATATTACATGCGTTTAAAAAAACAGATATGATTTTTTTTTTTGTGACAAAATACACTATCTGTGGCCACTGGAGAACCCAGAACAGCTGCTTGTATATAGTTTAAGGTAAAACTGGAATTAATTAGCGTACATTAGTATTTTACTACTATGCAATTAAATAAACTGTTTATTCATTACACCACTTTACCTCTGTCTTTACACTGCAAAAATGCTCTTCTTCTTTAGTAATTTTTTCTTGTGTCCAGTCCAAACATCAAAAAATTCTTAAATCAAGATGTATTTACTAGTAAAATGACATTAGATAATTTTTTCCTTGTTTTCTGGGGGAAGAAGTGAGTTTTAGCTTAAAACTAGCACAATTACTTGCCAAATGGGGTGAGAAAAATGATCTGTTTGGGACAGAAACAAGAAACAAGATTTCAATCAGAAACTAGATTATTTTTCCCACCCCATTGGCAGATAATTTAGCTTGTTTTAAGCATAAACTCACTTAAGAAAAAATATTATTTTACTTATCTAAATGCATCTTGGTTTAAGAATGTTTAGATATTTAGACTAGAAACAAGACAAAAATACTAAATAAGAAGAGCATTTTTGCAGTGTTTTTTATGACACTACAATTCGGCCATCCGTCATAAATTATCAGGCAACTTTCACCGTGTCTACACCTGGAGCGAGCGGCCAAGCACCTACATTCATCTACATTCGATGCGGCGAGAGGCGACGCGACACAACAAATTCCCAACGTTAAACTGATCACGCGTTAAAGGCTATTTCTGACGCACTTCAAGTAGCTTGGCGGGGGAGATTGATGAGGCGGACCGGGAAGATGCAGGGGACTTAGTTAAGTTTTTTTGCGCTTTATTTGGTAATATTTCAAATGAATATGAATAAAATAGTTTCAGTAATACATTTTGGCGCGGCGCCCCTATGGATGAGTGGCGCCCCTAGCATTTGCCTATTCCGCCTATGCCACGGGCCGGCCCTGACCACTACAACCTCACTGCAACTCTTCTCTCACTTTTTTAGTTACCCCGCCAACCTCATTGCAACTTCTCTCTATGACAGCACCGTAACAACCTCACAGCAATTCAACCTCTTTTTTAGTCACCATGACAACCTCATTGTAATTGCACTCTCTCCTCTACCAGTCACAATGACAACCTCATTGCAACTTCTCTCTATGACAGCACCATAACAAACTCACTGCAACTAAACCTCTTTTTTAGTCACCATGACAAACTCATTGTAACTGTACTCTCTCCTCTACCAGTCACCATGACAACTTCACTGCAACTCTACTAGGGATGTCAAAATTCCTCAAAAATGACGTTAGAATATTCCCTCTAAAAAAAGCACGAATATTCGAACTATTCGAACATCTGGTTGCGCATTTTATCAATGACGCGCATTACGTCAATAACAGGACAAATGAATACAAAGAGACATAACTACTTATATAGGTAGTCTATTTAAGTAACATATTTGACAACGTATTACCTACACAAAAACAAGTAAATCAACTAATGGCTAAAGACCGCAGACCGCAGACCTCACTCTCTCTCGCCCTCACGTTCTCTGTGCATTTAATTTCTCCGTTATGGCCTCGTCGTGTTGCAGACAGAGAGCTTGTGGCGGGCGATGCAAAGTAAGGGTGGTCCAGTTTGCACATACAAATTAGTTGCTTATATTTACAAAACGAGCCTACAAAAGCATAAAAAAGCCTGTTTAATAAAGAAAAGTTCACGAAACGAAGTGAAAACTCACTAAAGTGTTTCGTGAAATTAGGAAACATTTAGATGTCATAAATTGAGTTGTATAAGTTAACGTTACATTTCTACATACATTTTGTTCTCATGTTACAAGTAATATCAAGGTTTATTTTGATCTGTTTTACATGATTCTTTTGTAGTGTGGTTTTCGGTGAAGTGTACTAAAATAAATATCGTCACCTGTGTACATTAGCCACTTCTTCTCGACGCTTTTCCTGATAGTTTATAGAACAATTACTCCGAGTCGCCATCTGTCGTTTCAAAGAAAAGCACAACGGCGAGCGCGTCAAGTATAAACACCTCGTCCGTTTGGGGAGGAGCGCGCGCAGTCAGCGGGGGCTCGCGCTGTGGAGCCAGGCGAAAGTACACAAGGCTTCAGGCGCGTTAGCGCCCACTCGCAAAGCAGACAGCCACGCCTCTACTACCGCGGGCGTTTTTTTCCCCACATTTTTTTATTTATTTGAATATTAATTTTCACCTTCGAAATTCGTTTTTTAAAAACTATTCGAATATATATTCGAATCTAGAATATTCGTTGACAGCCCTAAACTCTACACAACCATCAATAACAGCACTGACAACCTCACTGCAACTCAACCTCTTGTTCAGTCACCATGACATCCTCACTGTAACTTTACTCTCTCCTCTACCAGTCACCACTACAACCTCACTGCAACTCTACTCTCACTATTTCAGTTAGCATGTCAACCTCACTGCAGCTCTCCACTCTATCACAGTACTGTAACAACCTCACTGCAATTATACACAACCACCTATCAACTGTTGCAGTGGCCCATCTAGTCTCCCCTTTCTCTCAGTCACAATGACAATCTCAGTGTAACTGTACTCTCTTCTCTATCAGTCACTATGACAACCTCACTGCAACTTTACACAACCATTAGCAACCTCATTGCAACTCTACTCTCAGTTACCATGACAATACCACTGAAACTCTTCAATAGTTCACCATGACGACCTCACTACAACTCTACACAACCATCTATAACAGCACTGTAACAACCTCACTGCAACTCAACCTCTTTTTAGTCACCATGACAACCTCACTGGAACTGTATACAACCATCTATGACATTCATCATTCATTCAACCTAATTGCAACTCTTCTCTTCGCTATTAAAGTTAACATGACAAATGTTACAGCAACTCTCCTTTCTATCATAGCACTGAAACAACCTCACTGCAACTCAACCTCTTTTTCAGTCACCATGACAACCTCACTGTACCTGTACTCTCTCCTCTACCAGTCACCACTACAACCTCACTGCAACTCTTCTCTCACTATTTCAGTAACCATGCCAACCTCACTGCAACTCTTCTCTCTATCACAGCAATGTAACAACCTCCCTGCAACTCAACCATTTTCAGTCACCATGACAACCTCACTGTAACTTGACTCTCTCCTTTACCAGTCACCATATCTTCACTGCAACTCTACACAATCATCAATAACAGCACTGTGGCAACCTCACTGCAACTCTACTCTCACAATTTCAGTTACCATGACAACCTCACAGTAATTGTACTCTCTCATCTACCAGTCACCATGACAACCTCATTGCAACTTCTCTCTATGACAGCACCGTACAACCTCACTGCAACTCAACCTCTTTTTCAGTCACCATGATAACCTCACTGTAACTGTACTCTCTCCTCTACCAGTCACCACTACAACCTCACTGCAACTCTTCTCTCTATCACAGCAATGAAATAACCTCACTGCAACTCAACCTTTTGCAGTCACCATGACAACCTCACTGTAACTTGACTCTCTCCTCTACCAGTCACCATGACTTCACTGCAACTCTACACAACCATCAATAACAGCACTGTGGCAACCTCACTGCAACTCTACTCTCACAATTTCAGTTACCATGACAACCTCACTGTAATTGTACTCTCTCCTCTTCCAGTCACCATGACAACCTCATTGCAACTTCTCTCTATGACAGCACCGTACAACCTCACTAAAACTCAACCTCTTTTTTCAGTCACCATGACAACCTCACTGTAACTGTACTCTCTCCTCTACCAGTCACCATAACAACCTCATTGGAACTTCTCTCTATGACAGCACCGTAACAACCTCACTGCAACTCAACCTCTTTTTTAGTCACCATGAAAACCTCACTGTAATTGTACTCTCTCCTCTACCAGTCACAATGACAACCTCATTGCAACTTCTCTCTATGAAAGCACCTTAACAACCTCACTGTAACTCAACCTCCGTTTTAGTTACCATGGAAACTTCACTGTAACTGTACTCTCTCCTCTACCAGTAACAATGACAACCTCACTGCAACTCTACTCTCACTATTTCAGTTACCATGTCAACCTCACTGCAGCTCTCCACTCTATCACAGTACTGTAACAACCTCACTGCAACTATACACAACCACCTATCAACTGTTGCAGTGGCCCATCAGTCTCCCCTTTCTCTCAGTCACAATGACAATCTCAGTGTAACTGTACTCTCTTCTCTATCAGTCACCATGACATCCTAACTGCAAATTTACACAACCATTACAACATCATTGCAACTCTACTCTGTTACCATGACAATACCACTGAAACTATTCTATAGTTCACCATGACAACCTCACTACAAGTCTACACAACCATCTATAACAGCACTGTAACAACCTCACTGCAACTCAACCTTTTGTCAGTCACCTTGACTACCTCACTGTAACTGTACTCTCCTCTCCACCAGTCACCATGACAACCTCATAGCAACTCTACTTTCCCCTTCTGTTAAGTCTCTATGACAACCTCATGCTCTCCTCCAACCTAGAAACCACGAGGACACTGTCACCAACAAAACCTGTAACTATAACTGTACTCCCCCCCTAACCCAGTAAGCATGACAACCCTGTCACAGTAGCAGTAGAGTTCCTTTGACTTAGTGGACAAACACTGTGTAACATTTTTACAATATTAAATTATGTCTACTCACTTAATTTAAACTTTAATTGGAATATGCAACTATTTGTAAATGGTAAATGGACTGTATTTATATAGCGCTTTTAACAGACCAATGGCCATCCAAAGCGCTTTACACATTGCCTCACATTCACCCATTCACACACCGACGGCGGTGTCAGCCATGCAAGGCGCCATCCAGCTCGTCGGGAGCAGGTGTCTTGCTCATGAACACCTCGACACTTGGTCAGGTGGAACCGGGGATCGAACCACCAACCTTCCGGTTTGTAGACAACCTACATGAACCACTGAACCACTGCCGCCCCACAAATTCTGCTTGTAAACAAAGACAGACGCCTATGCATTACACTACACTATCTCTCTCTCACACACACACACACACACACACACACACACACACACACACACACACACACAACACACACACACACACACACACACACACACACACACACGCATACATGCACTACTGCTGTCGGGTCCACTACTGTCAATCACATGCGAACGTTTTTCATTTTCCCTGTAGAAGTGTGTTTCTAACAAGAATTTATTTAATTTATTTATTTATTTAAGAATGTATTTATTCTAATTTGTCTTTTTTCTTTCTCTTGTTAGAAACACACTTCTACAGGGAAAATGAAAAACGTTTGCATGTGATTGACAGTAGTGGACCCGACAGCAGTAGTGCATGTATGTGTGTGTGTGTGTGTGTGTGTGTGTGTGTGTGTGTGTGTGTGAGAGAGATAGCGTAGTGTAATGCATAGGCGTCTGTCTTTGTTTACAAGCAGAATTTGTGAGCAATCTCCGGCTTCACAGTATGATCCATGCTTACACACACACAAAGACAGAGAGAACAGATGGCCCAGGTTGTTATGTAGGCACAGAAAGTGTCCTGCATTCTGTGTATGTTTAGCATGTAAAAATTACTTTTTCCAACATAGACATTAATAAATAGCCATTTGCCCTGATTAGACATGAATGTTAGTCTTTACCGAAAAGCATGTTTTATGTTGATATAACTGGTTCAGGATTCAGTGTTAGATCAATGATTCCTAATGATTGACAGATTTTTGGTGAGGAAAAAACAAAACAAAAAAACACACATCACTTACAGTATTTTCTAGGAGAACAATTTTTATTTGACCGATATTACTGATGACTGATTTTTCTTTTTTACATTACACAAGAAAACTCTTTAAACAAACTTTGTTTATTGTTTTGCACTAAGATTATCATCTACATCTTGCTGTACCTATACATATCCAAATCCGCCTATAAATGCTGAAAAAATCTCCCACATGCCTCCCTGCCAGCTGTTGCCATGGAAACGGCCCTATTGGTTGGCACTGTGAGCTCATGGGAGTGCCAAGTAGCAAACATCCCATAGTTAACACAGTAGACAGTCAGACCACATGGTACAGTACCTGTAAATTATATTATTATTAGTGTGAAGAAGTAAGCAAATAAAATAATCAATGTTTACATTTCCTTACAGGTATATAACACACCTCTAAAAGAGTCACCTTGATTAGAATAAATGAATATTTAAACAAACAGCTCTCATCCGTGGATACAAGAGTGATATCCTCTAAATCCACACAATACTTTCATAGCTGTGTTTAGACCATCACTGATGTGTTCATATTCATACTCAGCTGTATAAGTTCTCACATTGTACTAGTGCTGCGTACAGCATGTTGAGATTTTATCCTTTGTTTTGACCTTTTTTAAGCCAAAAATGTATAAACAAATTTATCTAATATTTCAAATAAATAATTCAAATGAGGACAATTGACCACGTGACTCTTTGCACTCTTTGTAACTGCCATTAACAATTAACATCAAGGTCAGATCATGTTCTCTTGCAAACACACCAATCAACATTTGGGTATAAATACATAAAGGCTAAATATGCAGATATACATTTTTAAATTTTTCTGTGATTAATCATGATTAATCGCCATTAAAAACACCTAATTTTTAAATATATTTTTTAATGTAGCCTAATAATTTCACTGTTAATGTAGAAACAACATAAAGACAGTATATTTTAAATACTTGTTTAATGGCATCTTTTTATGAATGAAGGGAGATGGGGGTCCAGTGGGTTAAACAATGGAACTGATACGCAGAAGGTTGCTGGTTCGATCCTATCGGTTACCACCAGTGTTTCCTTGAGCAAGGCACTTTACTCCATGTTGCTCCAGGGGTATTGTCCCTGTAATAAGGGCACTGTAAGTCGCTTTGGATAAAAGCGTCTGCCAAATGCATAAATGTAAATGAAGGCCAGTATCACTGATACTGCTAATGATGTCTCAATGAAATAATAATATAATAATATAAAGAATAAAATAAATGTCATATTTACCTGTGCCTTTCCTACCTGTATAACAAGTCGGTTATCAAACAGTTTGTACTGCATAAATCATACATATAGATCCTTATTAAAGCTACAAAAGTTTATTTTAGTCAAGAGCAGTGAGTCATTTAGTGAGTAATTACTTTTGTTCTTTACATTAGGGTTAGGGTTATCATAAGTGGTTACTGTCACTTTAAGATCTGCCGCTACTGCACATGACGCAGTTCTCACACTTGTCTCATTTCCTCACTACTCTTTACGATCATTTAAAAGTGTGGAATGTAGGATTGATAGCTAGTGGTCGAAAAAGGTACTGCAGTCCAAATAAAAAATATTGGAGATCGTTGTTTGCCCCACCCCCTCCTCCTCAGACTCGCTGCTCATGCGGGTTGCCAGCTTGAGGGCACGCAACAGGAATGAGCGCAATTGACAAATGTAAGCCACACTGTTTATTAATAAACTAGTGTTGATGACACAGTTGATGAGCTGATTTATCTGCGTTTTAATATGCTCTCATTCATAGAGATTTTTAGATGGATACAGAGGCTTTTTCAGGTAGAATCTGCAATCTCTGACCCAGTTTGTTTACTGGCTTCCATGGCTGCAATAAGCTTTGTTGTCCACCAGCTGGCAACCTGTGGTGTCGAAATACCATTGGGTAAACTGGCAGCATGTGGTTTTGCACGGACCAAAACAAAAACACATTTTGACAAGGAATGTGCGTCATGTGTGTGTGTCACAGGCAGCACGTTCTCTTCGTCTTGTCGATCCTGAATTGTTTAAAAGCATTTGTATGAATAAAAGCATGATCAACGCTAGGCAAATGATGACAGAAAAAACAGATGCTGCGTTAAATATTTACCACCCGAGTCTTCTCCTCCAGTGCTCGATTCAACTTCCCATGGCTACTACCTGTGCAGATATCAACAGCGTGACTGGGTTGTAGGTTGTCAGGTCGAGGTCAAAAATGTGTCGATTGTGTGAGTAGGATGAGTTTCATACAAGATCTGGCAACTGGAAAACCTTGGAATAATATATTGATGTGATTATTCATATAACAAGGTTTGAGCCATACAAATTACGGGAGTTCCCCAGTAGAAATAACAAAATGAGAGGGAGACTCCCAGTAAAAATGGGAGTGTTGACAGGTATGCTTGCAAATGTGTATCTTTACCTAAATGTCATCAATTATATGAATTTTCAAGACACCTATGTTTGTGAACTGGACCACTCTGTTTTTGGGGGGTTTTTTGCGTGCAAAGATGTCTTTTTTAATCTCATCACATTCATTTCAGACTGCAAGCTCACAACTTTTGGTTGAAATCTAATATCCTTTGCCATGCTGCTGCAAATTTGCTTCCCCACTAAAAAGATTTTGAAGAAACACTAAAATAACACAATACTGTCTTATGAAAAAGTAGAAATGCAGAAAGATTTTCGTGAGGGATAGAAAAAAATAATTCCATCGGTATAAAACAGAATAAAAGTGAGTGGAAAGTTCAAGAATGAAAGAAAAACAGAGAGTTTGCGCTTGTGTTAAGAACAGAAAATACCAGAGTGAAGCATAAGAAATCTCAGTGGCTCAGAGTGAATCTCACACTAATGCCATTTATTATAACAGAATTATACGTCTATAAGTGTGTGTGTGTGTGTGTGTTATAAATCAGTGGGATGTGATGAATGTTCCTGTCATCTGTGTGTGAGCTTCAGCTGTTCTAGTCGCTGACTTTCATAAATGTGTCTGCTCCTTCAGAACGCAGCGCTGCAGCTTAATTAGTGCATCTCTGCCTTGACCTTTGACACCGTCTCTCATGGATCCGATTGGTTCTTTCAAAGTTATGTGACCTACAAAATATTGTACATAAATGGCATTTTCAGTTGCAGCTATCGAAAGGGATGTTTCTAACAGGAGTTTTCACTTCATTTTGTTAGCGTGTGTTATAATGACTGGCCAGCAGAAAAGGTTCAGAAAACGACAATGATCTTGTCTGCACGCTCATATTTATCGCTATTCGTTCTATTGAAATCACAAAATAAATTAATAAATGTGTTCCCACAATTATCATTCAGCATAGGTTTGATTCCTAGGAAAAGCTTTAAGTAATAAAATGTATTGTACGCCTGAATGCAATGTAAGTTGCTTTGGGTAAAAGCATCTTCCTCATGGTTTGAGCTTGGAAACCGGTGCGAAAACACATTACAACAAGTCCAAATAGGGCCAACTGGGAATCGAGTTCGATACTTTTTAATCATCAAAAGTAATCGATCAACGTCAGTAAGCAAATAAGCTTGCAGCATGATTGGCTGTGGCATCAAGGAAAAACACTAGTTTACATGGTTGCCCACAGAGACATGGCTCACACGTGAGGCTGTAATGTGTAAGCTTCCCAACCCCCATAGATGTAAAAGATGTGGGAAAAAAATCTAAAGTGTCGCTACATTTCACCAGGCTCGATGCCAACAGCCCCGCAATGCAATATTTGCGGCAAGATGATTGCTGACAACACAACAAATCTGACGAAGCACTTGACAGTGCACGGAATAAACTTGAGAGCATAAAGTTGATCCGTCTTTGACAACAAGAACTGGAGCGCGTCATAAATTAATCGAAACTTAGCGTATAGGATACTTGCCTCAAGGACATGAGAAAAATATACCTATAGAAGCTTAAAATATATACCTTTAAACAAACGTAATCTTGTTCGAATGGATTTTAATTAAATTTTAATCGGAAAAAGTATCGTTCAGGAACCGGTATCGAAGTCATGGAATCGTATCGGTATCAAATTTTTTTAATGATACTCAGCCCTAAGGCCAACTGATCCACAACTATCCATTGATATACAAATGCGTTGGTCATTATGTAAATGATCCGGCAGCGTATGTGTTCTTTAATTTGCGCATCGTCAGTAGATCACACGCAGAACTTTCCACTCCCATCGGCGCTTTTATGGAATTCCGCTCTCACGCTAATTTGCCCTGTTTAGTAAATCTAGCCCTATATGTCACAAGTTATGATAACATTAGAAATGTTCCAGATTGGGCAGTTAGTTAAAAGTTAAAATGATAAATCATCGATTGTTTCAGTTTTAACTTGGAAATGTACAAACACTCCATTACAGACCTGATCTCTGGATCAGTTCAGTTCATATTATTTTTATTTATTTTAAACAATAAAAGTTATCGTATTTAAAGGGAAAGTTCACCCAAAAATGAAAATTATCCCATGATTTACTCACCCTCAAGTCATTCTAGGTGCATATGACATTCTTCTTTCAGACGAATACAATCTGAGATATAATTAAAAAAAAATCCTGGCTCTTCCCAGCTTTATAATGTCATTGACTTGATGGGTCTATTTTGAAGTCAATAAAAGTGCATCTATCCATCATAAAACTACTCCACACGGCTCCAGGGGGGTTAATAAAGGCCTTCTGAAGCGAAGTGGCCTGTTTGTGTAAGAAAAATATCCATTTTTAAAAATGTATAGACTAAAATAACTAGCTTCCGGTGGTCAGCGGTACGGAAGTCAACTTGCGGCGAAAGAGTAATCTTTGACCCTTGAAACCTTGACCCATCAAGTCAATGCCATTATAAAGCTGGGAAGAGCCAGGACTTTTTTAATATAGCCTAACTCAGATTGTATTCATCTGAAATAAAAATGTCATACACACCTAGGATGACTTGGGGTTGAGTAAATCATGGGCTAATTTTCATTTTTGGGTGAACTATCCCTTTAAGAATAACATCTAACTGCCATGTTGTGACACCATAAACAGCCTGTGGATGAATGCACAAGATTTCCTGACAACACAGAGTATAGAATCCCATTTGAATGGCAGGGTTAAAACTAAACCCAAAACTGAAACCAAAAGGGTAAAACTTTACAATAATGCTTAATTTATTAACATTAGTTAACTACAACAGATGACATAAACTACTGATAAACAACAATTCTACAGCATTACTTATGTCATTACTTATCTTAGATCATGTTAATTTATACATTTTAAAAATAAAAAGTTGTATCTTTTAATGTTTGTTATTGCCGTGTACTAACATACACTGAACAACTGTATTTTATTAACTAACATTAACTAAAATTAATAAGGGCTGTAATAGTTAGTTCATGTTAGTTAATATATGAAATAATGTTAAAACATTATACTATATTAAAGTAAAGCGTTACCTTTAACACCATAGAAAACTATTTTGTTACTTGAAATAAAATGTTTACTGAAGTAAAATAAAGAATAAAAACTTTTTAAAATTTCAGCTAGTGTTACATGTATGTTGTTTTCATTGCTTTCTGTTCTGTTCCTGTGACCTAGGCTAAACCCTCATTCACTATTCCCTACTTTAGTCCACTGATACAGTTCACTTGAAGGAGTGAATGAAAACAAGTGAGACAGCCGCTGTGTGTACATCGGCTGTACACTCGTTATTGCGGTGCAAAGTGGGATAGAATGAGTGCACTCAATAACGTCCACTATGGTTTCGGACACCACTACAAATGGCTGTCCCCTCAAATAGCGCCCTATTTAAGGGTATAGGGGGCGATTTTGGATTCAGCCTTAGTTTTCCCCAGTGTGTCTAATTGGTTATTTCTATCACCTGTCTTGTCAATCATCTCATTTGCCCTGTGTATTTAGTTCTCAGTGTTCCCTCAGTGTTGGTCCGTCGTATGTTCGTGTATACTGGTGTTTTTGAGTTTTTCCTGAGAGATTTTGTCATTAAAGTTCCTGTTCCAAGTTCTTCATCGCCTGCGTGAGTTTTGATCTACACTAGTTTGTAACAGAACAGGTTTTGTTGTGGCGTTTTCCCCTTCTTTTTTGGGTTTATTTCCCTTCCCACCATGGACCTCCCAGCAGTGAAGCTACTCTGCCTGAAGCAGGAAGACCGTCCGCTGGAAGTGTATACACAGGACTTCCTCGACCTGGCGTGGCTGACACACTACCCTGACCGCTCACTCTTTGTTTTCTACCATGCCAGCCTGAGCGAGCGGTCGAAGGCACACGTTCCAGCGGGCGGTCCCAAGGAGGATTTTGCCGCCTTCATGGAGTGGGTACTGGTAAACATCGACTCACCATTAACCATTGGCCATGCTGAGGAGGACAGCATTACCAGTCCCACTCCACCACCGCCAGAGACCAGCCATCCACCACCCACCACGACCGGCACGAGGGAGTTGCCTGAAAGACGAGCCCGAACCCAGGCAGGGGTTGAAAGGAGTCATCGCCCCGGAGCCCGGACCGCAGCAAGCATCTGACCAGGTGCAAAAGCCGGCAACACTGTGTGTCATGGAGGGGGTCCTCGTGGAGCTTGAGGGCTGGGAAAGGAGCCCTGCCCACCACCCCGCCGCGGTGGTAGATATGAGGACCTCTGCCGGTTACCTTGAGGAACTACGTGACCTGTTTGAGGATCTTATTGACTTTTTTGGAGAGGCTATACCCAGTTCCCCTGTATCTCCAGCGCCCCTGTATCTCCAGTGCCTCCTGTAGCTCCTGTGTTCCCTGTCTTTCCAGAATCCCAAGTTTCTCCAGAGTCTTCTGAACTCCCACCCATCCTCCCTCTCCCACCTCCTCAGTCAACCTGTTCCTCAGCCCTGCCCACACTGCTGTCCTTCAGCCCCTCTGCTTCACCCACATGCTGTATGGACTAGCCTCGTGTCTTCAGTCCAGCAGTTCCGCCTAATGCAGAGGATCCCCTGTCGTCGCTGCCAGTCTCTTCACCCTGCACCCCACCACGGCGCGTCAACACTTCGGCTACACCATGGCTCCTCCCTCCCTCAGCTCCACCGGAAACCTTCGGCCATACGGCTTCTCTGGGCTCCCTCGTCTCTCCGGCTACTCCTTGGTAAGCCGTCGACCTGCCTGCACCTTTGGCTTCATCTGGCTCTGCCTTCTCCTCAGCCTCTGTCCTGCGGTCATCCCGTTCCACCTCGGACGCTCGTCGCCGCAGTTCCTCCTCGGTCTCCTGGGCCTCCGGTCTCGTGCAGGCTCATCGACCCAGCAGCTCCTCCAGTGGCTCCATCAGTGGCTGTATTCTTGTTGGTCGTCCCCAGGGTGTCGTCAACCACCAAGTCGACTCCTCCATGGCTCCTCCCACTGTCGACTCCGCCCTGGCGCCTCGTCCTGTCTGGTCTCTGTGCCATCTGGCTCCTGCTTCAGGCTCCTCACTGGCTCCTCCCACCATCCACTCCTCCATGGACAGTTTTTTTTCTCCCCCCGGACAGTTTTTTTTTGTTCTTGTGGGTTTTGTTCCACCCACATACAATGGTTCCGGATTCCGCTGTGGATGCCATCTCCTGGCGAGACGCAGGAATTAATTCAATGAGTGGCGCGACTCTCACAGTGCATTATGGGTATTCTCTAGCCGTCGAGCGTACATTGGTTGTAAACTTGTTATTGCGGTGCATTGTGGGATTGAATAAATGCACTCAATAACGTCCACCATGGTTTCGGACACCCCCAAATGGCTGTTCCCTCAAATAGTGCCCTATTTAAGGGTATGGGAGAGCTTTCTGCCAGGAGATGGCGCCCGCAGCTGAATCAATCATCCATCATCTTCTAAACTGCACTGGTCCAGCGAAATATCATGCATACAGGTATAAATTCCTTTTTAATTGATTATTAAATTGTTTGATTAAGGTTTATACATGTGAGTTTCCACGGTGAGTTCAAGATAAATATTTTCATTGGAGCTGCCGGTTTGCTACATTTCAAATAAACAGCAAGCACAAACTGCAAAAATGGCAGCCTTTCCGGCGCACTTAGTGTCCGAATTCACTCACTCGTTTTAATTTACTCCCTCAAGTGGACTATATCAGTAGACTAATGTAGGGAATAGTGCATGAGGGTATAGGGGGGCGATTTCGAACACAGCCCTAGTTTTCCCCAGTCTGTCTAATTAGTTATTTCTATCACCTGTGTCTTGTCAATCATCTCATTTGCCCTGTGTATTTAGTTCTCAGTGTTCTCTCAGTGTTGGTCCATTGTATGTTCGTGTATACTGGTGTTTTTGAGTGTTTCCTGAGAGATTTTGTCATTAAAGTTCCTGTAAGTTCTTCATCGCCTGCGTGAGTTTTGATCTACACTAGTTTGTAACAGCTAGTTGCCAAGGCAACATTTCTCAATTTAATTTGGTTTAACTTGATGTACTAAAATAACTAAAGCTAAATGTAACAATTATAAAAAAAATGATATTGACATATTTAAATCTCAATGACACTAAGTGTGCTTTCACACTGGGAGTTTAGTTCGAAATGGGGCATGGGTCGCATGAAAAATTGGTGATGTGAAAGCTGTCCCGGACCCAGGAGCACACCGGGGTACCGAACCTGAAACTAGCTGTAAAAGTTGTTGCACTGGAAATTTGGATGGGTTTTTGTAAGAAAAATATCCATATTTAAAACTTTATAAAGAAAAATATCTAGCTTCCAACTTTATAACTTTAATGACAAAATAACGTTTTAAATATGGATATTTTTCTTACACAAATACATTGATTCACTTTAGAAGGCCTTTATTAACCCCCCGGAGCCATGTGGATCACTTTTTTATAATGGATGAATGCACTTTTTTGGGCTTCAAATTTTGGGCTGCCATTCACTGCCAATATAATTCTTGGAAGGGCTAGGACATTTTTTATATAACTTTGGTATTGGTCTGAAAGAAGAATGTCATAATTTTCTTTTTTTGGGTGAATTATCCCTTTATTAGCACCAAATTAATAAAAAGCACAATATACTGACTCATTTTCTATCATGCGCCGTGCATGTTTGTGATGACGTAATATGAACGTACATGCACCAGGGTTCGATAGAATCAAGTGTGAAACCAGACCAACACTGCGGGGGACACCAGGAACAATCGTGCTCGGATCACAGCAAACATGCCCAGTGTGAAATCCCCCTTCAAAATTCCATCATCTGTGTCATTCCAGAGTTTATGTGGAATAATACAACTGTGTGTTTTCAATCCAATCTTCAGGCCAGCGTTTAAAAGACTCTTGACATTTCAGGAAAACAGCCTCTTTCCCTCAGAGCAGCCAAGCATTTGAGGATGCTGCTGACATTTACAGGACGATGGACTACAGATAAGACCGCTGACAAGCATCCACATCCACAATAATGATATCTGCTACTTTTATTCTCCGTTCTAGATGTGACAATTGCAGCGTTCACACATCCGCAGCAGAACACGGGTGTCAGTCCGGTTTAGGCTGCTAAATACAGTTGCGTTCATATATAGGGCACATCTTGACTGATCACTTGACTGATGTGATCTGATGATCTGATGAAAATTTTTCAATAACAAACACTTTCAGGTGTAATAAAGACGTCGCCATCTTTGATATTTATTTTAGTCAGCATGGTTACAAATGATATTCTTGGTTATCCCAAGGATATTTACTTGCTTATTTTTTACTTATTCACTTATTAACTTTCCTACTTATTTTATTAACTCTTTACTTATTGTCACAGCAAAGGAGAGTTGAGGCAGAATCTACGTGCAGCAGTCACGTTTATTAACAATATAATCAAAATAACAAACAAACACAAAGAAGCACAAGGGAAGAGGAGAAATGCAATAGAACAGCAACCAACATAACAGACGAGAACGGACAAAGATCAACTGAAACTGAGGGCTACTTATATGACATTTACACCACAAAAATGTACTAAAAACTGATACACAAATCCTCGAAAACTAATAATAATGCTGTATTATTCATGCCAGGCCAGTATTTGGTGATGTCAATTTGTAAAGAATCACTATGTTCTAGGGGTGTAATGGTTCAATTTAGTCACGGTTTGGTTTTTAATCACAGTTTTAGGGTCATGGTTTCGGTACGGTTCGGTATGTGCTATGTTCAGGGAAATTAGTTATTGGCTATATTCAGCAGTCAAATAAAAATAAAGAAAATATGAACATATAATCAAACAACAAGCATCAAAACAAATATGCTACATACAATAGAGCAAAGATGCATATAAAATAAACAGTGCTTTTCAGGTTTTTCAGATACCGAAACCGAAAGTAATCAAATATAAACTAACATTGCATATTATAATCTTCACTGTATAAATTCAATGAAGATTAATCATTATTGAAGTTACAAAACGTATTCAGTTAAGAGCAGTGAGTGATTTCTTTGTCATTTGTTGTTTGATTAACATTAAAAACACAGACGGTAGGAAAAGGCTTATTTCCCTTTAAGACATAATGGATTCAGTACATACTGTTACACAAACACATGTCTTTCTCATTTTACTTAAGACATAACCTAATATGTTAACTCGCCAAGACGGGCATGTTGACATAATTTTTGTGTGAATTTGTTCGTTCAAGTGCAAGACTTGAAAGAGAACTCAACCGTGTGATTAGTGGACACACACACACACACACACACATCTTCTCTCAGTGCGCACCAGTTCTCTTTCGTGTCTTGCTCTTAAATGTTTGTAAGGCTTAAATGAGTTTAGTTAAAACACAAATAGCAATGTGTGCTGTTCAGGTCTCACCTGTGCTCGAGCACTATCAACACTTGGGTGATGACTGAGTCATGTTCGAGCATACAGCACTCACATACAAGAGTGACTGTTTTGTCCATGCTTTTTTATCATCGCTGTTGTAATGTATTGGGAAGCCAGAATGTGTATCCATCAACAGAAACATACATTTGCATAACTATGTCTGTTTTAGGCATTGTTATTTTCAACAAACCATATTATAGATGCGTCGTCAGATTTTAGATGAACCGCAGTGCAAGTGCATGCTGAACCGTGAGTGAAGAGTGGTGTGGTTTATTTTTTTACCGAGAACCGTTACACCCTACTACGCGCCTATAGACACATAACACATAATACTCATGACGTCACCGTTTTCACAAATGTGCATCTTTGTAGTTTACATGGAGTAGAGCTGCACGATTAATCATAAAAGATTGCAATCTCAATTTAAACACCCATTTGATCTAATTTCTAAATTACAACGATTTGCATGTGTCTAAACCTTTAAGAAAATAACACTGGAACATTCATATCTGTGTTTGTGCTACCGCTGACCCAGAGAAAGCAGTTACCTTGTATAGGTCTTTATTTACTTCATTCTTCATTAAATTGTAATCACTGGCACTCTGAACTGCAATCAAGCTAATTTATTGGAACTTTCTTGACTGAGATTCTTTTAAATGCTGTTATCTAATGCAATGACATCACAACATTTTGAGTGTGACTTCAGTCCTTTGAGGCCACTGGATATGATTGTGCGGATATCTGCCTCTGTTTAACTGGCACTTCAAGCTCAGATTCATTTCTGTTTTTAAGAGCAGAAAGCTTCATAGCCATGGGCGACTCAGAATAAGTAAACATTTCATCTCTCATTGAGAAAGTCAGAATTATTATCTTCTACCGGCAAACTGCAGCACTCATTCTAATGCAAACGCTCCAAGAGCCGCCGCATCCTGAAGGCCTTCTGACCAGGCCATGGAAAATCATGCAAAATAACCCCTGAATGCTTTTATGCATGAACGCCTCATCTTATGAGAACACAACACCTCATAAATGAAACATATGCTGTTGGTTTACAGATGAGCTATAAGTTTCATTAAGTACATATGAAAATCTGCCAGACGATATTCATCCTAACATGTTTATCGATATTCATCTTTACATATGAATCCGGACTTCCAAAACCATAATCTCATCATAACCATAACCATAACACATGTGTGGTATTGTGATGAGTGTGATGTTGTGTTTTTACAACAGTTTAAAAGCACAAGTGTGTAAATAAATAAGAAACAACAATGGGGTGTCTTAAAAATCCTCTTGCGGTTGGAGCTACTTCCTTCCACCATGGATTCAATTTGATTCATTCATTCATTGATTCAAATTTCAAGTTGACAGTTAAGCAGGCCATTCAAAAACTCTCTTTAGAGATAGTAAACAAAGGACCGCTGAGTTGGTTCATTGAAGTTAAAAGCAATAGAGTGCAATAGTTAGGTTCCGAAAGTAAAAATATATTTATTTTCTCTGTAAGTAAATTGATTTTGAATGATAACTTGTAAACCTTTAGAGACAGACCTACTGTGAGCTACGAGGTTGTTAATCCATGGTATTTGCTTCTGCTAAAGCCGTCAACCCAAATTATTTTAGCTTACTGTTAAAATAATTGTGTTTAACAGTGAAATTCCTAGTGAAAAACTACATGATGCAGTACATGGGTAATGTAGTCAAACAGATGAGCTACTGTAGCTCAAATTGCTCAATAAGTTAATGCTGGTTCTGATAGAAAGGTATCAGAATACACAGTGCATCGCAGTTTGTTGCGTATGGGGCTGCATAGCTGCAGACCAGTCAGGGTGCCCATGTAGACCCCTGTCCAACGTTGAAAGCGCCAACAGTGGGCACGTGAGCATCAGAACTGAACTACGGAGCAATGGAAGAAGGTGGCTTGGTCTGGTGAATCACGTTTTCTCTTTCATCATGTGGATGGCCGGGTGCGTGTGCGTTGCTTACCTGGGGAACACATGGCCCCAGGATGCACTATGGGAAGAAGGCAAGCCGGCGGAGGCCGTGTGATGCTTTGGGCAATGTTCTGCTGGCAAAGCTTGGGTCCATGTGGATGTGGATCCATGTGGATGTTACTTTGACACATACCACCTATTTAAGCATTGTTGCAGACCATGCACACCCTTTCATGGAAACATACACCCTGGTGGCTGTGGCCTCTTTCAGCAGGATAATGCGCCCTGCCACAAAGCAAAAATGGTTCAGCAATGGTTTGAGGAGCACAACGAGTTTGGGGTTTTGACTTGGCCTCCAAATTCCCCAGATCTCAATCCAACTGATCATCTGTGGGATGTGCTGAACAAACAAGTCCGATCCATGGAGGCCCCACCTCTCAACTTACAGGACTTAAAGGATTTGCTGCTAATATCTTGGTGCCAGGAAATACCTCAATTTGATAGACCTACAACCAATCAGAGCAACGGAGCGACACATAGTTGTCAACAGAACTCAACTGCACGCACGCTGGAAGAAGTAGAAGAAGATGAGTGTAAACGATCTTTGCCGGTGTTGTAAAAAGAATTTAAGGATACACAGAGTTCTTACAAACACGATCATAATTTTTGAGAGAAAAAGTAAAGGTGAATGCATATACCAACAAGTTCTCCGTTTAGGATTAGAACAAATTCTCAACTCAAGATGGCGGCGCGAGTAGTTCGCGAGGCTCTGGGTCTCTCCAGATTCTGCAATTTTGCGGTATTTTTCCTGCTCATCTCGGGTCTGTTCGTTCAGAATAGTTGTGCCTTAACATCGTACACCCGTGGTGAGATTTTGGATATTGGTTTGCGAATTTCCGACAGTTTTATGGACAATCTTCGACTCCTTCCTGAGATCGCTAGAACACCCGAGGCTATGCACTCTGCCCGGCCGGGCAGAAGTGCTCGCAGGCGGCGCCGAGATCGTAAACAAAGGCGGGGAATACGCGGTGGTCTGAGAGCTAAGCTAAGGCTAAAGCTAAGGCTTACCCCACATCGGCTCTCTTTACCCAGTATTTTCCTTGCCAATGTACGGTCGCTAGTGAACAAAATGGAGGAGATTCGACTCAGCATCACACACAGCAAGAAACTTTTGAACTGTAACGTCCTAATCTTCACGGAAACCTGGCTAAACGGCGGAATACCGGACACCGCTATTGAGCTAGCGGGATGCCACACGCTCCGGGCGGATAGAACATTAGATGGCTCCGGTAAGACCAGAGGTGGTGGATTGTGCATTTACATTAACAAAGCCTGGTGCACAAACTCTGTTATTGTTGGGAGTCATTGTTCAGCTAACCTGGAGTTTCTCATGGTTAAATGTAGACCGTTTTATCTGCCGCGAGAGTTCACTTCCACCATTATAACAGCAGCCTATATTCCCCCGGATGCTGATGCCAAGCTTGCTATGAAAGAACTTCATGCAGCCATCAGTAAACAACAGACTGATCACCCGGAAGCTGCTTTTATTGTTGCAGGTGACTTTAATCATTCAAACTTAAAGTCAGTGCTACCCAAGTTTCACCAGCATGTTTCCTGCCACACCAGAGGAAACAAAACCTTAGACCACGTGTACACAAACATGGCGGGAGCTTACGTTGCAACACCCCTCCCCCACCTGGGACAGTCAGACCACATCTCTTTGTTCCTCATCCCCAAATATTCACCCCTCATCAACCGTGTGAAGCCATCAGTGAAGACCATCAAGGTGTGGCCTGCGGGGGTTGATTCCACACTCCAGGAAAGGTTTCTACACACAGACTGGAGTGTGTTTGCTTCTCAAGCCACCAGTGGCGCTCACACGGACATTGACTCCTACACCTCCTCTGTATTGGATCATATCAATACCACCATTGACAGTGTTACAACCCAGAAACAGATCACCACATACCCAAATCAGAAGCCATGGATGAACAGGGAAGTGCGACTCCTGCTGAAGTCACGCAATACTGCCTTCAGATCAGGTGATGCACAAGCCTACAGCGCATCCAGGGCAAACCTGAAGAGGGGCATCAAAAAGGCCAAGCACTGCTACAAGCTAAAGATAGAGGGTCACTTTTCCAACTCTGACCCTCGACGCATGTGGCAGGGCATCCAGGCCATCAGTGACTACAAACCCACCCACTCCACCCCCGCAGCCACTGATGTCAACTTCCTGAACGAGCTAAATCACTTTTACGCTCGTTTTGAAAGAGACAACAGAGAAACTGCCACCAAGCTCAAACCCTCAGCTGACCCACCAATCACACTCTCCTCCACAGATGTCTGCAAGTCACTGAGCCGGATCAGCGCGCACAAGGCTGCTGGACCAGACAACATCCCTGGTCGTGTTCTCAGGGCATGTGCGGAGCAGCTCGCTGAGGTTTTTACAGACATTTTCAACCTGTCTCTTGCCCAAGCAGCTGTACCTTCATGCTTTAAACGCACGTCCATTGTGCCAGTGCCAAAACACTCTAACCCGAGGTGCCCTAATGACTACCGCCCTGTAGCACTCACACCCATCGTCATGAAGTGCTTTGAGCGGCTGGTCCTGGAACACCTAAAAGACTCTCTACCATCCACATTGGACTCACACCAGTTTGCCTACCGCAGCAATAGGAGCACAGAGGATGCCGTTTCCATGGCACTGCACTCTGTGCTCACTCACCTGGACAATAAGAACACTTACGCACGCATGCTGTTTGTTGACTTCAGCTCAGCATTCAACACTGTCATCCCAACCAAGTTAATAGCCAAACTTGGAGACCTGGGCATCAATACCTCAATGTGCAACTGGATTTTGGACTTCCTAACTGACAGACCCCAGAATGTTCGTTCAGGATCCACCTGCTCCACATCCATCACACTCAACACTGGTGTACCACAGGGCTGTGTGCTAAGTCCGTTTCTCTACTCCCTCTTCACCGCCGACTGCAAGCCTGTGTATGGATCTAATTCTATCGTCAAGTTTGCGGACGACACAACGGTGATTGGTCTCATCAGCAACAACGATGAGACTGCCTATAGGGAGGAGATCCAGCACCTGGCCACATGGTGCGCTGATAATAACCTGCTCCTCAACACCACCAAAACGAAGGAGCTCATCGTGGACTTCAGGAAGGAGTCAAGAGGCACACACGACACCATCCACATCAATGGAATGGCTGTTGAACGTGTCTCCAGTTTCAAGTTCCTGGGGATCCACATCTCGGCGGACATGTCGTGGACGACCAACACCTCCAGCCTGGTCAAGAAGGCTCACCAGCGCCTCTTCTTCCTGAGGACACTGAGGAAGAATCAGCTCTCCTCGGCTATCCTGGTGAACTTCTATCGCTGCGCAATAGAAAGCATCCTGACCAACTGTGTGGCAGTGTGGTATGGGAGCTGCTCTGTTGCGGAGCGCAAGGCACTGCAGCGGGTGGTGAAAACTGCCCAGCGCATCACAGGGACTCCACTGCCTGCCATCGAGCACATCCAGAGGAAACGCTGCCTGCATCGAGCTCACAGCATCCTCAAGGACTCCTCTCACCCAGCCCACAGACTGTTTTCTCTCCTGCCCTCCGGCAGGCGTTTCAGGATCCACCGGACCAGGACCAGCAGACTTAAGAACAGTTTTTTCCCCAGAGCTGTCTCCTTACTGAACTCAAACCCCCGCTGATCCACTCCCCTCATATACTGATAACTCTCCTACCTCACATCCACCTTCACTTTGTTACTTGCACTACCGACTCTTTATTACAGTAACAACTGTTTACTTATTCATTTTGCACTACCACACCGTAACTGGATTATGCTCATTTGCACTGCCGACTGTTATTTACAGTACCTACTGTTTACATTTGTATTTTGCACCGTACTTCTAACTGTAATATGCAATCACTTCCACTGCACTTTTACACTTTTTTTCGGATAGCTTCTGTCCATAATTTATTGCACTACCTTAATCCACTGCCATATTCCTCATTTTAGCCTAACATATCATTGTATACCTCTATCTGTAAAATACTGTTTATAGTAATAGCCATCTGTATATTATATTATATTCATAGTACATATCCACCTGTAAATTCTGTTTATAGTATTAACCATCTGTATATTATTCACTGTACATATTCACCTGTAAATTCTGTTTATAGTAATAACCATCTCTCTATTTATAGACATATTTATATATACTCAGTACATATCCATGTCCTGCACTTATGCAAACGTTGTATATCCTGCACTTGCTGCTATTGCACTTCTGGTTAGACCTAAACTGCATTTCGTTGCCTTGTACTTGTACTTGTGTAATGACAATAAAGTTGAATCTAATCTAATCTAATCTAATCTAAATTCCACCCAAGTGCTCTTTGGTGACATGAATGTTTATCATCTGTCCATCATCGTATGAAGCCCGCCCTGACAATTTGATTGGTCCGAACAGGTCCTGTTTGGGCATAGTTGCTCGACAACGGATCAAGTCCAGACCGAAATTCGCGAACTCAAATGTTGTGGGCGGGGCTAAATTTGGCTGGCATCCGGGCTAACTTTTCTCAATATCAAATACTATTATTAAATACTACTATTATTTACATAATATTTATGGAACAATAATAATTAGCATACAATAGCCCTTATAAAAGTTGCTAAGCAATTCAGAACAAAGGCAGAGCTCTGATACAGCATTAAATGCTGTAAAAATATAAAGTTATGAAACTTTGCCCTCAGCCAAAACTATTTGCTCTGGAACAAATAATAGATTAATGAGACCAAAGATTGTCCATTAGATATACCCAAAATAAATAATGTCTCATGTTTACCACTATAGAGACATCAGAGCCAGTGACAAAATATGGCAAAGGCAAGGCTGTTCTCAGCGGGGTAAATTTTCAATTAGGTGCAATCTTTATAAATAAATTGCATATTTGAAGTTTAAACAAATACATTCTCGGCTAAAAACTATTACAAGTACATTCCCTTACACAACAACAGTATTCATAAAATTATAGTTTGTTTACTCTTTCGCCATGAGAAATGTGTCAAACAGTGAAACCATAGATATGTATGTAAAACGGTTCCCGTGGTGATACTGGTAGAATATCACATGGCTGAAAAGACCTCTCAGCCAATCAGATTTGAGGACCAGAGGTAACTATTGTATAATATATAATAATAAAATGAATAACAGATATATATGTATATATATATATATATATATATATATATATATATATATATATAAACAGATATGCCAGAATGAACTACAGGGTTACAGATTTAAATTAAGCAAATATTTGACAAAGTTGTTAAACAATGATAAAATTGACTTTGATGTTAAATAATAGTTTATTCACATAGTAGTTTATACAACAACAAAAACTTGAAAAATGACGAACAGACTTCCTTTCTGTGAGGGTTAAAAGTTGGGGCCAGAAGTTGTGGCCACTTATCGAGTCTGTTTATAATAAAGTCTAAAGCCAGAGTTAGTTTTGTTCTTACATGTCATTCAGGAGTGGTTTTATGCGGTGCTAACAATTTTGACATGAGTTTCAAATCAAACCTACAAGCTCTTCGGCTGTTGAGACAGTTTGAAGAAACAACCTCATGATTCAACATTTAACGAGTAAAATATATTGCAAATTGTTCAAGCTGCAGATCATCTTAGATGAGATCACAGAACAACAGAGTCCGTTATTGTGCTCATTCTTTTAATTAATAACAGTAAACCAGACTAATATCAAGAGAATCAGTCTGGCTGTGTGTGTGTGTGTGTGTGTGTGTGTGTGTGTGTGTGTGTGTGTGTGTGTGTGTGTGTGTGTGTGTGTGTGTGTGTGTGTGTGTGTGTGTGTGTGTGTGTGTGTGTGTGTGTGTGTGTGTGTGTGTGTGTGTGTGTGTGTGTGTGTGTGTGTGTGTGTGTGTGTGTGTGTTTGCCCTTGGTGAATGTTTATATTACTAGTTCTCATAAACTTCCTCAAATTGCCCTGATGAGAAAATATTCTTCCACATCCTCCCTTGTTAAACAGAGATTGGAGGAGATATTCAGCATCTTTCTGACCTATTTAGCAGCTCTGCTCTTTAGATGCCAGACACAAACTAGATCCTGAACAGCCATTTACTCAAACTTCACTTTGCGAGACACTTTTTTGCCTCCAATTTTCTTCAAGACTGAAGCTCTGTTTTGTTTGGCTGATGTGAAAGTTCTTTTCTGAAGTCTTCAGAAAATGCTTGGTTACACAATCATCATATAAATAATTTTGTGAGCAGTAGTATCACTCACCGTAAAACCTAACAGTCAAATTTACTTATTAGGGCCTGAGCACCGATGTTGTGAAGTTTTTGCCATTTCCAGACGTTGTACTTTAACAAACTCCTCCTAGAGACTTAATCAGATAAACATCATATTTGGTCAGTCTAATCTAAAGGCCTTTGTGACGTTAAATTGCAAAGAACTTGAGTTTTTGCTGAAGGACGTGTCCGTGGCGGCCTGACAAAATTTGATGTTTCGCCATGAAACAGGAAGTTGTTGTAACCCGGGCAATGCGGGCACACAATGTCCGATCTGCCCCAAACTTCACATGTTTTATTAGAGTCCTGGCCTGAAGACATCTATATACCAATATTCTGTTATAGTCATAGCGTCACCTGCAACAGGAAATGTCATATTTATACTGTGATTAACTCCTCATTTAGATTTAACCATATTAATATTAAGGCCCTAGCGTTGTTAAATTGCAAAGAGCTTGAGTTTTCGTTGAACGGTGTGTCCGTGGCGGCCTGACAAATTCTGATGGTTCGCCATGAAACAAAGTTTGTTCTGACCAGGACATTCCATACTTTACGAGAAAAGCAGGTGCAGAACAGTTACATTTCTGACCAGTCGCACAATAGTTCTCGGACACCCACAAGAAAAAAGTTCTGCTCAGATGATGTGTCAAGAACAAGCTGCAAGAACTCCCAAATCAGGGCTGCGAGAACAAAATGACGTCATTTTGTTCTCGCAGCCCTGGGAGCTCTGTTCTTGCAGAGTATGTAATGGCCTTTAAAGTTCATTCTTAATAGAAAAAATAACTGATTTAAATTAACCAGAACTCTTTTTCTAGTTCGCATAATGCTTTCCTTTCAATAGGAGAGTAAGGGCCAGATTTACTAACAGCTTGCACCAGCGCAAACCCTCTTTTGGCGTTAAAAAATACTGTCAGGATTTACAAAGACACGCAGTGAAAAATTTGCGCTGAAAAGCCATAAAAAATTTGCGCTGTTTTGCAGCTGACCTTATTGCATATGCATTTGTAGGAATTGCCCTTTCAGATGCAAAATGTATGGGAGGAGGAGAGTATTTAAATGATTCATGCAAGGTAATTAACTAATGTTTGCACTAGTCAATAATTTGAGCCATTATTTACTGCCCAAAAAAGCATGTCTTAACTAAACGCTAACTGGTAGATTGTGTTGGTCATTATGGAAATGATCTGGCTGCGTCTGTGTTCCTTAATTTGCGAGATCATGTGCTGAACTTTCCACTCCCATCATTGCGATCTCACGCTAATTTGACCTGTTTAGTAAATCTGGCCCTATATGTTAAAATTAGAAGCTTGTCACATTCAAGTTCTTTGTTGTAGGAAAGAAAGGAGGACACCATTAGGTTTACAATATTCTTGGCTATTTATTGGGAAAATCTCATTAAAGTCAAAATCTATATTTAGCATACCATTCATTGACAACCATATAAACATTCACATTCATCTAGATAGTCAGCTTTCTTACAATTCTGGAATTTCTGTCAAATATAGGCTATTTTCCCTGTGTATAGAACATACACTTAATAATGTATTAGTAAAGGGGTCATGAATTGACCCCTTTACAGTTTTTCTCCATTGGTTTGGCTCATTTCTTGAAACAGAAATTACATTCTCAAAACAACATGGACAAATCTCCAAATCACTTGGCAATTGTTCACAACAGAATAGCATTTCTCATTCATTTAATCAAATTGCAAATGTCTAAGTACATGTCTCAATGTCTCAGTACATCTTTGCAAATTATTAAGTACAGGTAGCCTACATTTAGCACAATTTCCAAGTGAATAGATCTTGTTGATCGAAACTGATTGTTTGATTCTCAGTCTAATGGTCGTTCGCTCCAAAACGTATCAGCATCATTTCAAGTCATCACATGCACAACAGTCTGTTCAATTGTCAAAATTAGTCAAGAAACATAATACCATGAATACCATATATGAATCCCTTGGAACATTTGATAAATGTATTACAGCAATTGGTGAAACTAGAACTTGATTAATGAAGGAGGACTTTCACACATCTCAGATGACCAATCAAAGAGTATGTTTAGTTACCTGACAGGTGCTGTCCATGACTGCGAATGCTGCCAAACATAAATGTAAAGAGCTTGACCATGCAGGACCAGTACAGTTTCTGAACATGGAGGCACCTGGCCAAGTAAATGAACAAGGGCAACTGCCTGCTCGAGGAAGAGTGAGGATGAGAGGGGGAACCCGTGGAGGAAGATGGGTAGAGAGGGGAAGGGGGTAGAGAGGGGAAGAGAGGGAAAGGGGGGATGAGAGGGGTAGAGAGGGGTAGAGAGGGGAAGAAAGGGGAAGGGGTGATGAGAGGGGAAGAGAGGGGTAGGAAGAGGTAGACCTGGAAAATGATGTGGCCAAAGAAGACGGGGACCAAATTTATCAGATGCGATTCTACTGAGTATGGGTTGACATTGAGAGAGGCTGGACAGAGACTTCAGCTCAACCTCAGCAGATATAAAAAACAAACCTTTGAAAATGCATGAATGAATCGAATGATTTTACAAATGTGGAGATAAATAAATATTTTCATCAATATGCAGTACTGGTCTTGTGTGTACTGTTTGGTCAATATATTCATATACTTTAATCTAACAATATCTCTGAAAAAAATCAAACCCAGATTATATCATTAGAAAAGTAGAAATTTTACAAGTGTTTACAGTAAGATTGAGAACAGCAGCGTGTGGATGGCCAGGAGGGTGAGGATGGTAATTTTCATTGTTTTTTTGCTTGTGTTATATTACAGTATATTATGCTGTATACATTTTCTTTTTACTCTGATGTATGGAAGTTACTTTATGTGTGTAAATGATAATGGTTACAATTTCCTTGGCAGTATGAGTGTGATGTCATACCTTGGAGGCTACTCTTACCCTAAAATCCTATTTCTTTTTTTCAGTTTTATACACAATTATATTCTGTTAGCTAGACAAAAATGAAGGACTGGGCTAAGACTGAAAGGTGGACATGACGGATATTTAAATGGTCCTCTGCCATAGTGACAAAACATCTAAACATTTTGACTTGCAGTGCTTACACAATGCCAAAGGGACGAAGCATTTTGGGGGCACTGACTGTTTAAATGAGAAGGAAATTTAGTTTTGACACATGAGTGAACTGTTTTGGGAGGTATGAGCTTTTGCAGGTGAACCATGGTGTTGTGACAAACTATCCACGTTATTTTGGCAAAAGCACCAAGAGGGTTGAGAATGTCCGGGTCTGTTTCAAGAAATGAGCCAAAGCGATTGAAAAGGATCTTTGCCATTTTGGTGGCACTGACTATTTTTATGGGAAAGGAATTTAGTTCTGAAGCATGAGTGAACAGTTTTGGGAGAGATATTAGCTTTTGCAAGTGAGCTATAGTGTTGTGCTGAACTGTAAGACTGTTTTGCCAAATAATCTTACAATTTTGAGAATGTCATTTCTGTTTCAAGAAATGAGCCAAACCAATGGAGAAAAACTGTAATATACGAATATCCTAGAAAGTAGCGCAGCCTGGTAGCGGCGGCATTTATGCTGTTCCATCAGCGCCATCTACTGTCAGAGTTAATGTGCATTGCCATTCAGTGCGTCAGATATGAGCCTTTTATATACATTACATTATCGAGTTGAAAATATAATTTATATATAAAACTATATAGTAGTATCTTTCAGTCGCTGGGGGTAGGGGTGGAGCATTTTATTAAGAAATATTCTCTTTATGTGGGCTCAAATGGAATAAGTTCACAGTAGTCATAAATATTCGTTTTTAAAGCGTTTTCTCAAATGAGTAATTCTTTGGGTTATACAGTGTAATTGTTATGTTGCCTTAATAAACATCTTTATGTAAACTACAAATCTTTTTGCCCAAATTATTATAATTATTATTATTATTACTAATACAGTTATAATAATGATAATAATATATCATTATTATTATCAAAGTATTGTTGTTGTTGTTATTATTATTAGTATGGATACTGATGTAAATAATAAAACCAGGTGCTATTCTTACCTGAAAAGCTTCTTTAAACGTGCAGTATTTTCATCAAAATCAAAAGTGAGCCTTTTGACATTTCCTTCGCCTCTTTTTCTCAGGACAGAATCGACTCATATCAGCACAATATATACTCTCACCTGTCTGCTGTGTCTCACACTCTTTCATTCAAGGGCATTTATCGGCCCTTCCTCTCGAAACCGATTCTTTCCCGTCTGTTGACATGCTGTAAATTACGTCTGTCAGATGGCAGGAGTTTCTTCCCGTGCTCGTGTTGGCCTTTATGTTCTAATTCATCCAAAAAAGCACCAATCAGTGCGGATTGAGCTCTCGGAGCACTCGTGTCTCTGATAAGCATATTAAGTACCTTTCCCTGCGTGTTTTCATGTTCAAATATTCCATCTCACAATCGGTCCGAACACGGCAGGTCCAGACCACCAGAACCGATAACAGAGCTGAAGCGTCAACACACATTTCGACAGAAAACAAATGAGTCTGGCCGCTCTTATCAGCCATGAGATGCATTCGCAGAAGAGATGACCGGCGGTCTCTCAGGGAAAATGAGTGTGTCTGCTGAAATTGCCTGTGCAAATGTCTTCCACGGCGAGAACTAAACGTAAAAGGAGTATAACGAGAATATGGCAGCAGCAGGGAGCCACATTTCTAGAAATGTCATCTTTTAGATGCTTGTGTTTGTTTGGTTGAGTTTAATTCCCTATTGAAGGGAAGAACTAAAGTGTTTTTCAAGTAGGGGAGAAAGCTATAGCCAATCTCCTGGGGGCGTATTATAAAAACGTTCTATCTTAGGACATGTTAAGTTAACTAAGACATTCGTATTACAAAAGAAAATATTATCCTATCTTACAAAATCTTATCTTATATCTAGTTAGGAAATCTTAAACTGCTCCATTGAGTTCGATAATCAAGTATCAGGTCTGTTACCAAACAAAAATATGCTCCAATGCAAATATTTCAAATTGTGAAAAACGTTATTTGCATAATAAAAACATTACGATTAGGCCTTAGTTCAATTAGGGCATTTAAGTAGCTTTTAAAAGCATGCCTTAGAAAAACAAAAACAAAAACATTACTGGTGTGCAGCTTGAATTAAAACAATGGTATTGACATATATTTTTTAAATATACCAGTGCAAGTTGCTTTTAGTTTAAACAGCTCAATAATACAAATGTACTCAAGTCCTTCTTAAATGTGTCAAAAAATGATAAAGTTCAGCTAATTGCCTTTAATACATAGTCAACTAATACATTTTCATTTAATTGTAATTTACATGCAATTAAGTTACATTGCATTCAGTTCACACTTAAGTATATTCTTTTAAAGTATATTATTTCCATATTAAGTACTCTTTTTTTCAAAGTAAAAGTCATACTCACTAAACAATTAGCGTGGTATCTCTGTGCAAAAACCCCTACTAGTTCAAAGTCTGTACAAATGAGCTTTATTCACAAAAGATAAATGTTTTACATTGTGGTTTACCCTGATGTCCAATTAAAGCATGTATAATAACTGGGCATTAATCCAGATCTGTGGTGTAGTAAAATCACACTTACACACTGTGTAAGAGACTATTGTTTAAGAGACTCAGTCGAGGTCAGATGTCAGGTCATGATGAACCGGCTCACAAGAACCGAAGCTCGCAGATTAGAGCACACGTTCGTGTCTTTGATGAAACTGCATAATTAATTTGGTTAATCTGCACTTAACCAACATAGATAGCACAAGCAAATAAATGCCATGTTTGGATGACTGTCAGTGGAAGAAGATGCTTTTTGCCTGCATAATGACGTAATTACTGTTCAAATTTATCAACTAAAATCTGAACCTTTGCTCTATGAAAGTGGCTTGAAAAATCACACCAAAAGAAAACTTATTTCAGAAGTGGAAAAAGTTTTACGTTTTGATAAAAGACTGCATTGACAAATCTTTCACAATTAAACCAGGCTTAAATCAAGACAAAACAGCAACATGAACAACCACACGCACATGAAAAAAAGAGTTTTGCACATAAAGAGTTTGGTGCTGACATTCAGCAGTGGTGTGAACAAAGCCATGCACATACTATAATTACTGCCATGGTAAGTGATTAAATGACAGGAGAAACACAATGACAAGTTCCTTAATAATACCCTGGTTAAAAAATGCTTAAGATGTAAAGAAACAAGTCATCATCAGCATCAGAATGAAGCAGTGAAATGCAGTGATAGCACTGCTCTGTCTCTCTGTCTGTCTGTCTGTCTTCCTGCTGGAGAATGAGATGTTCTTTCGTGAACAGCTTGGGCTTTCAGATTTTTATCCATGCCTTCTGGACACACATACACACACACACACACGCAGTTTGGGTTTTCATGTTTTATGGGGACTTTATCGTAGACTTAATGATTTTTTACTGTAAAACCCTTATTCTATCCCCTAACTCCTTTACATTATCAAAAAAATAATTTTGTATGATTTATAAGCTGTTTTCCTCATGTGGACAAAAAAGTCCCCTAAAGGTAAAACATTACTGGTATTACTATCTGGGGAAATTTGGTCGTCATAATGTAGGAAATACCAGGACAACACAAAAATACACACATTCCAATCATGGTGGTGAATTTGCATTGACTATTTTTTTAAATGAGTTACTTTTTCTATAATAACCCTGAACCCTCAAACATATTTTACCTTCATTAAGACATTATTTAGTAGTTTTTTCTCATGGAGACTATCGGTAAAACACACACACACAAATGCACACGGACAGAGACATTAAGATGTGAATAAGATCAGGCCGTCATTATGTGGCAAATGATAAACATGAATAATGAATTAAACACATAAATTATGCAGCAGGTGTTGATGGATTATGGAATAACACACACTCCCACTAAACACGCTAAAGACTTTCATAGATAACATTGATCGGCCTGACATGACTGAGCAAAAGGTCATTACTCGCTTACAGATCCACCACGAGCTCCGCTCCTGCATACTTTGACTCGCTCCTACAAGTCTACACCCCCACCAGAAGCCTTCGCTCAGCTAAGGAGCAACGGCTTGTGGTACCATCACAGAGAGGCAGAAAATCCCTCTCCAGAACATTCACATTCAATTGCAGAATCACTGACAGCATTCAGGCGACAGCTGAAAACTCACCTCTTCCGCAAGCACTTAACCTTATCTTAAAAAAAACAAATAAAAAAAAAAACATTCCTTTTCCTTATTTTCCTTCTATTTTCCTCTACTTCTTCCCTGCCCTAGTGTGTGATGCTCTGTGGGATGTCCAAAACTTAGTACTTCAGGAACTTTCTGTGTTTTGCTGCCTCCTCATGATGGACCGCTTCCTGTACTCCTCAGTTGTAAGTCGCTTTGGATAAAAGCGTCTGCTAAATGCATAAATGTAAATGTAAAATGTCTTGATCCATTTAGATGCTTCTATAGTTGTTATTTACATGCACACAATTGATTTAGTTGATAAACGTCAACACAACGCAATGCAGTTATTTCACCAACAAAAAAAATTGTGGTTTTGGTCTCGCTTGTCTACCAGCACGGCTCAGCTAGTCTTGGTTGTTTTAAAGCTAGTGAAATAATCAAAGAAGAATACACTGGGGGGGGGGGGGGGGGGGGGGGGGGGTGGCATTTGAATGTTCACTCAAATATTGCTAGTCATTTTTTTTATGATTTTCTTTTATATTAAATTTTTCAAAACACCAACACAAAAATAGACCACAATGACTCTGTCAGCACTGCTTATAAATATTACAAGTATCCACACGACATAATAATACCATATAAAAGTACAAAGCTCTTCACAGTTTAATGAAAATATGCCTTTTTACACCATGAACACATCACACATGGATTTTGCAACCCTCAGCCAAGCCTGTACTGTTCGTTGTTTAGGCTTTATTAACACAGTCACAGTCTTGATATATCTGCATTTGCGTTCCACCAAAGTTCAAGTATTGTCTTCTTTGCTGCAAAGCCAGAAAAAAGAATCCTTTTGTCCATTGTTCCAAGATTCAAAGAAGAGTCATCTTTCAAAAGGCACAGGCAAGGGACCCGAGTAAAATTACACCGTCAATTTTTCTAAATCACAACAAACTTCAGTCCAGAAATGATATATCACTGAACATTCCCAAAACATATACATTTTGCCAACTATAGAATTTTGACATATGGTGCAGTTAGCATCAGATGTTAAGCCCCTTCTGTCTGTATGGTGTAGCACTGTGAATGGTTTTAAAATGGATAAACTGGTGACAGCAATTTCAAGATGTTTAGCTTATATTAGACCATACTGTGATCTAATCAGGGCAAAGACCAGGCACTTCTGAATCTTAATAGGTAAACGTTTATATTGTGTTTCTAAAAGGGAGCTAAAACATTGTGAAACCATCCCACCATTAGATGTAAAGTGCTCCAGAATACCATATGCCTTCTTAGCTGATCTCAATCTCAGATAAAGAGGAACCAGGTAGATCAAACAAAGTTAGTCAATTTTGAAATGAGTGTAAACCATCTTCATTGTATAAAATGCCCTCCAATAATATTAGAAAATAATTTTGCATTGTTTATCATTTTGATCTTTCATTAAATAAATAAAAAAACACAATTGTAATATTTCATTGAAGTTAAACAATTGAAAGTGAGGGTTAACTCACATTATGAGATAAATGTTTTTTCTCCAATGCATGTTGGCCACAATTATTGGCACCCCTAGAAATTCGTATGAGTAAAATATTTCTGAAGTATATTCCCATTCATATTTTAAAAATGTTTTAGCACACCAGGGTGACTAGGTGCATGAAATTGTCAGGCCATGACTTCACAGGAGTATAAATATGAGGAAACACAAAAGCCAAATTCCCTTAATCATTCATCACAATGAGTAAAACCAAAGAATATAGTTCTGATGTGCAGCAAAAGATTGTTGAGCGTCCCAAAATAGAAAGTGGCTGTAATAAAATAGCTAAAGCATTGAAAATCCCCATTTTCACCATCAGGGCAATAATTAAGAAGTTCCAATCAACTAAAGACATAACAAATATGCCTGGAAGAGTTGGGCCATTGAGTTTCTCACACCAAGTTCTCAGGGGAACACACTACTTTTGCGAGAGAACATGAAAGCATTGAAATATAATTTGTCTCCTATCCCATATTTTTTACCAATGTACCCTTAAACTGAAAAACAAAAAATAAAATTCAATTATTTTATTTAGAAATGACTCATACATTTTTACAAATAATTAAAAAGAAACAGCAAGTAACACATTGATTTAAATATGACATTTTTAAGTTGCAAGACAGAAATAGTATTTGCTTGTAAAACATACTCCAACAATCTTTATTTTATTAACAATGATGTATTATATGATGTTAATATATATATATATATATATATATATATATATATATATATATATATATAACGTAAGTTAAATAGTCTGCAATATATATGTATTACAGACTATTTAACCACCTCTATGACAGTGGGTTTGCACTGCTGTTTTCACGGTTATTTGCTCTTCATTATAAGTGATTTCACTGAGCTCATCGCAACTATCCTCCATGACAGACACGTGCGCTGCTGCTTTAGTATTTGGCTGTAACAAGGTATCTTGGATGGCGACATAATTGTTCTGTACTGTTTGGAAGCATGTGTTTGTGACCAGCTGGCGGTTTATTCCTCTGAGTCTCTGCTGGGATTTTCTGACGGAAGTTGGATGGAGGTCTCTGGATCTCAATCAAAGTTCTGTGCGGGTCTGAAGGGCTTCTGGATTGAGATCTGAGTGTGTTTGTCATTATCTGTTTGTTCAGGTTTGGCAGTGTTGGAGAATGCTAACTAAACTATCTCAACTGGATTCAAAATAGTCCAACTTTTCTAGTAGCTATCTATTTGTTTTTAATAAGAAGTGGAGCAATGCGACAAAATGTTACAAAATTATATATAATTTTTATTTTAATATATAATATGTGGTGTTTGTAGTTTTACAACTTTTAGTGTAAATGTATGTGCTGTCATGCAAACTGATATCCTCATTGTTTTTGTGCAAGATAAATATCATTTAAATAATCTGATTTATAAAATTACCTATTGCCAACTAAAATAGCTTCAATTAGTAATGAAATTTATTAGAAATAAATGTATCTGTGAATACACAAACATAAGTATACACAGATCAGGCAAAACATTATGTCCTAATATTGTGTTGGTCCCCCGTTTGCTGCCAAATCAGCCCTGACCCTTCGAGGCATGAACTCCACTAGACCCCTGAAGGTGTGCTGTGGTATCTGGCACCAAGATATCAGCAGCAGATCCTTTAAGTCCTGTAATTGGGCCTCCATGGATCTGACTTGTTTGTTCAGCACATCCCACAAATGCTCGATTGGATTGAGATCTAGGGAATCGGCAGGCAGGCAAGTAAACACCTCAAACTCATTGTTGTGCTCTTAAAACCATTCCCGAACCATTTTTGCTTTATAGCAGGGCGCATTGTCCTGCTGAAAGAGGCCACCAGGTAATACCGTTTTCAGGAAAGGGTATACATGGTCTGCAACAATGCTTAGGTAGGTGGTACATGTCAAAGTAACATCCACATGGATGGCAGGATCCAAGGTTTCCCACCAGAACATTTCCCAAAGCATCACACTGCCTCCGTCGGCTTGCCTTCTTCTCATAATGCATCCTGGTGCCATGGGTCCCCCAGATAAACAACGCACATGCACCCGGCCCTCCACTGATTCATCAGACCAGGCCAACTTCTTCCATTGCTCTGTCGTCCAGTTCAGATGCCAGTTCAGCATGGGCATCCTGACTGGTCTGCAACTATGCAGCCCCATACGCAACAAACTGCGATGCACTGTGTATTCTGACACCTTTCTATCATAACCAGCATTAACTTCTTGAGCAATTTGAGCTACAGCTTGTCTGTTTGATCGGACCACACAGGCCAGCCTTCGCTCCCCATGTGCATCACTGAGCCTTGGCCACCCATGACCCTGTTGCCGGTTCACCACTGTTCCTTCCTTGGGCCACTTTTGATAGATACTGACCACTGCAGATCAAAGAACACACCACAGGAGCTGCAGTTTTGGAGATGCTCTGACCCAGGCAAACTTGATTAAAACCTTACGCTTGCCCATTTTCATGCTCCTAACACATCAACTTTGCGGGGCAAAATGATCACTTGCTGCCTAATATATCCCACCCACTAACAGGTGCTGTGATGAAGAGATAATCAGTGTTATTTACCTCACCTGTCATGATGCCTGATCGGTGTGTATATATATACACTAATTGAGTTCAGAAGTGTCTAGTTTAGTTTCTTTTTATTCTATGTTTATATTTATATTTACATTGCATGGGCGAAGGTATAACGTGTGTAGGTCTTGCCCTTCGCTAAAGTTCACTTAATTTATTAGAAGTTTCAATTTGATTCTAGCACGATGCTTGATCTAAGGCTGCAACTAACATTTATTTTGATAATTAATCGGATAAAGCCCATTTTTTATTTTACTGACAAAACACACTATTCCACATCCTTCCCAATGCTGTCCTTCAAACAAACGTGTCAGCTGAGTGCTATAAACACATACATAGTGCATATACCCTTACAAAAATTAACCATGGTTTTACATTGAATAAAACAAACAAAAATAATATTAATAAATAAATAACAGGGTTATTGTAGTTATTCAATGGCAACCACAAATTAACCATAGTTTTGCTTCAAATCCATAGTTTAACTATATGGTATTTGTGTGGTTATACAAATGGTAATTAATATGGCAAAACATGGTTTTATTATAATAAAAACATGGTTTTATATCTAATAGAACCATGGTTCATTTTCGTATGGGTATGTTTGTGCAATACATTATGTGCAAAAAAAAGTTACTAAGCAAAAGGAGTTTAAATCCCTACATTAAAATTATATTAAAGAAAAACAAAAACACAAACTCAGTGTAACCAGATATGAGGAATGTTCTGCAGGAACACACGCACACTCTCTATGAACAGTAACCTGTTACTGTCACTTCTTTATCCTGTAAAAATGTCTTACATTTACATTACACGCTGTTATCCCTTACAGTTACTACTCTCATAAAATACTTGAATGACATGTTGACTTTTAATAATTTTTTTACCTAAAGCGGGTATTTCAGCTAAATTAATGTTTTTGCGCTGAATCGCAATTGGTGCTCTCGACTGCGTTCTGTCTATTTGACAGAACCACACCGGCGCTCTTTCAGTGAAGTTTGAAGTTTAACAGACTGTCAGAACGTGCTTTCATGCAAAATGGAAATACTCGCGTGTGGCATTTGCAGATGAGGATATAACTACTGTTCTCTATATAGATTAGTGAATATAACATGTAAAATTAACATTTGTCAAAGTGCATGACAGGGTATGTTAAACGCTAATGCATTTGCTTGAAGATTAAAATAAACAATTCTCATGTTTTGGGCACTTGGATCATGTACCTTTCCTGCATCAGCTCACTCTGTTTCCACTCCAGTATTTCTAGATGCACATTTTGTCCATAAAAATGAGTTATTCAGTGCTGTAATGAGAATCGTTATCGATGATTTTCATTATTGATTATTATCAATTTTATCAACAAAATGTTGCAGCCCTAGCTTGATCTGACTCCAATTTCAAAATAGCCTGAAATTACTATACATTTTGTTCTGTTTAAATGTAGATATTGGATTATGCTAGTATTCTATCACTCTTCAATTAAATGTACATTAGGGACCCAATGTCACACATTGAGTGTCTGGCCAGCCAGTGGGTAACTCACTCGCCAGTCTGATCTTAGTCAGAGGATGCAGGGTTAACTAATACCTTTAAATTGGACCTATCCTGAACACAGATTTGCGGTAACACCAGAGTCTGTTTAATCTACTAGTCATAACAATTTCAGAAGAATACAGAATCAATCAAATATAACATTTTACTCGTCAGGTAAAAATGCATCATGCCAATTACATAATTAAACAATAAGAAGCCAATTCAGAAATGATACATCGATTGCATTGATTGCTCAAAAATGAATTTAAGGGTGCATTTACAGGACTGAACATTTACACAATGAAAATTGAAAAGTCATTTTTGGACAGAGAGAAATAACTTTTATCTGCCCCCAAATCACGTCAGCATTCAGAGCTCTTAGCGGACAGAATTTTTACACTCTCATCTGTGATACAGTGATTAAAATATCCAAGACAACTTTAACCGCTGAAATAGAATGAGTGAATCTTTAATGAGAGCACATTCATAATACATCGCAAGTTAAAAGAGCAGATATCACTTTATTGCACATGCTTGTGAGATTTCAAAATGCATACAAAGAATTTTAGCATGTGATTTTCATTTCAGATGTGCAGAAATATTAATCTGAAGAGCGTGACACTCAGAGAGGTAGTTAGAGAGACATCGGAGCCGTCTGGACGCAGACACACATTAGCAGGAGAACACGTTAAACCCGCCCTGCGATTCAGGAACACGGCTAATTAATTACAGTTCAGCGAGTGTTCATGACAGGGCAATTAGAGAGAATAAGACATCAAGCACCACAAAACTAATCGGGTTGTAATGGCAAATTACTAGCGCTGTGTCTGTAGAATCACAGTGTTTCAGGAGGCAGCAGAAATGAGCGAAGCGCAGACAAATAAAATGGGCAACTTATAAAAGGTAATTTAAAAAATGGTATAAGGTGTATCGTGTTTAAGTGTTAATAAATTGCACAGTGCCATTTAAATCCAAATTATATATATATATATATATATATATATATATATATATATAGAGAGAGAGAGAGAGAGAGAGAGAGAGAGAGAGAGAGAGAGAGAGAGAGAGAGAGAGAGAGAGAGAGAGAGAGAGAGAGGAGGGACTTTAGCTTTTCCTTGAGAAGTTTATGAAATATATATTATTTATGAAATATATCTGAAAATGCATGTCACATGAGTGTCATGTACAGGCATGGATGCGATGACAAGAACCGAGGTGTAACTCAAACAAGCAAACAAGTAGGTTTATTTGCAAATACAGCTGGAACGCAATGCATAAACAGGTAAATGATGATACTTCAGATCATTAGCAGACGAGAGTTGAGACTTGTATTGTTAACTTTTAGTCTTTGTCTGGCAGAACCACTGCAGCACACACACACACCAGGCAACCAAGCTGAGATCATAGACTGTAAAAAAAGTGTAAAGTCGGGCTTGCCATCTTGGCAGCACGTCACTCGCGGATAACAGAAAATGGGCAAAGAGGCGGGACGTGGATGGAGCTGAGGTGACGTGATGGCTAACAGACAACAGACAAATGGCAATCCACCTGTCACTCAAGTGGTCATTCCTTTAATTATGCAGAACTTTAAGGCTTAATATAATTTAAACGAATGAGTTATAAAACAATTCACCCCCCTCACAGTTGTCATGAAGGGCAAAAATTGCTGTATAGACCAAAACCACAATTTATACAAGGCTGTAAATATGTTCTCTCTCATTATCTCGTGTTCGAGATCCACCTATGGGAAGGGCATCCGTACTAGGGGTGTCGATATGAATCGTTTCTTCAATGCATCGTGATGCAGACGAGGACGATTCGGTATTGGTTCAGTAATAGATCATAAGGGAGGCGAGACGCGAGTAATTAAAAATGCTCCAACTACTTTAAAAGCAGACATCTGGGCACATTTAGGCTTTTATGAACAACCTGGTAAGCACGACCTGAAGAAGACACGCGCTGTGTTAACGCCTGTCAGTGCCAAGATGGACCCAGCTCAGCCAAAAATGGATCAAATTATGTCAAGGTTAGAGTTCTTAAAGGGCCTATTTACACCTGGTCACTGCATGCGTTTTTACAGATCAGATATCTATCTGATTTATCAAAATGATTTCATTTACATTTGGTCACATAAATGTATCTCCGCAAAACGGATATAAATCCGATCTCCAATTCCCACACTATATGCAGATTTAATGGAATTAACGTCACCGAAAACAACAGATATGAGCTGCATTTTATTAATCATCAGCTAATTTCAAAATCAAAGACCGCAATAGTAGAGAGCGCGACAACAGCACTCGTAAGATCATTCGGTTTCTTTACTTTTAATGAATATGATTGTATGTTGAGCACCTGCGACTTACTTTCAGCTTTATTTGCGGTAGTTTGTGCTCTGGCTTGATGAAGAGATATGCAGCTGCTCGTCTGCGGCGATGTATGCTTCAGTAGCGCTGTCATATCTGGCTATAACATGTCATATAGCCCATAACGCTCTCACACGTTTATTTTTTAGCATTGTTGGGAGGAGTAAAATGTTTCAACAACTAGATGCATTTAGACTTTAGCTTTCACTGTAATGCGGCCCAGACCACCTCCTGAAGTGGCTTTTAGTATATTGTGTGTTTGTTCTAAACGCTCCTGCTGTCTTCTGTGCCCAGACTTGAGTTTTGTTTAATGTTTGATACATTCAAGAAGCGTGTTTTCTTTGAGCAGGTAAAATTAAAAGTTCAGTTCATACAACTGACTGACAAAATTATATACATGAGAATGTAGTGCATCGTCAATGCATTGTGATGCATCGTGATATCGAACTGAACCGAATCGATGGCATGATAATCGTAATCGAACCGAACCGTGAGACCAATGTAGGTTCACACCCTTAATCTGTACCTGACCTCTGCTGAAGCATCCAATTGCACCAAGTCTGGCAAGACAGACAGAAGCGCACAACCAATGCATAAGGCCCCACCCCTTACCTGCGGGCATATAAGGCCTGCACACGCTACTGTCCCAGGGGACATCAGAACTCATTTGACGAGGGGCTTAGCCGCCTCTTGGGCTCTGTTCAGGGTAGTATCACTGCAGGACATTTGCTCTGCTGCCAGCTGGGCTTCTCCCCATACATTTGTGCGTTACTACAGGCTGGATGTCACCAGAACCTCGGTAGCACATTCTGTTTTGGGGGTGGGGTCATCTTAACCCTGCCTTCTCTTGTGGGTGCCACACACGTTTCATGTCCTGCTTGTACACCGCAGTTATGTGTGTGCGTCTGTGTGGCAGATTCGTGATTATGGGACGTGTTAGGCACCACCCCTTGGGGTGACCGTCTTTATCTGGCCTACAGAACCTCACTGTGAGTGTATTGGGCAATCGGGGAGCTGTCCATATCCCTCCCATAGGTGGATCTCGAACATGAGATGATGAAAGAGAACAATGCTGTCAAAACCCCCGTTCTCTGAAACATTGAGTGGAGAGATCCACCAGCTTTGCCCCGCTTACCACACGAGAAGCGAGTATACTTACTGATGAACAGGCCTTACCTTTGTGCAATTGGATGCTTCTGCAGGGGTCAGGTGTGGATGCACTTCCCATAGGTCGATCTCTCCACTCGACAACAGAAAACTATTGTTTTTTTACTGCTGTAAAGTTTGGCATTTTAACATGGGCCTCAATTTGATTTGTTATTGTTCACTTGTTGGTGCTGATGCCCCGCGTTATAAGCAAATGTTTCAATGGTTCACTGTTAATTTTTTCATACCACACATTTCATGACGGCTATTTTAGAGGCGCATCTAGCGATCCATTCCACAGACTCTTTTGAAAATCTTTCAGAATTTTTCAAATTAAAAGCTCTCAATTCATCCCAAAATAAACACATTGCTGCAAAAACGTTCTCATATTTTTTTGAAGGCAAAATCACTAAAGAGAAATTGATTATGCGCAACTGTTGTTGTTGTAATCTCTACGGTTCGCACCACCCGCTCCAAGCGGTGCGCGAACCTGGGTCTTTCTGCATGGGAGTCGGACACTCTAATAAGGAGGTTAAAGGTTACGACCTGTAGTCACAGTAGTGAGATTTACCTGCACAGCTCTCACTAGCTGGCCTCCATTACACTTAGGGCTGCAACTAACGATTATTTTAATAATCGATTAATATGCCGATTATTTTTTTCTTCGATTAATCGATGAATCGGATATAAAAAAAAAACATTAATTTCCAATCCTTTATTCAAAAACAGAACTGACAGTGCAAATTCACAGTGCAAAAAATCTTCAGAAAGTGCACAGGTTGCTACATGAATCTATAAATCTTTGGGGGTTTTTTTATAAAGAAAAATACTAATCAGAAAACTTAACAGGATGTTAGAACTTGTTCTCTACACTACACTCAGAAAGAAAATGTGTTTAGTTAAATTGTAATGCATTAAGAATTTATCTAAAATGTCCAAACCCATTATATACTCCTGGAGAAAACATCTACTGTATTAACCTATTAATATGAATGATATTAAAGTTTAAAAATGCAATACAGACACAGATTTAACTGCTGTGACATATAAAATAAAAAATAAAATATTATGTAACAATTAAATAAAACTACTCCTCCTAAAGAAGAACACAATGTCTTATTTTCAATGAATGATATGCATTCTTTATAACAACTTGCATACAACATTCCTTATAGATTAAATATGGATTAAATAATTAATGTATAATAAATATAATGAATCCTTATTAAAACTAAAGAGGTGATTTTCTCTGTCTTTTGTTGTTTGATTAATATTAAGAGCACAAATGGAAGCAGGTTAATGGACTGCTGTCACTTTAAGACCGAATGCTGACCGAAAATGACAATAGATATTAGTCATAGTTTTTGCATTCAAAGCTGGTTTTGATTTTCATCTCGTTTTTGTCTGTGAAAAATGTTGTTGATTAAAATATTGACAAATTATTTGTCAACGAAATTAACATAGCAACAGATTGAAAAATGAATGATCCAAAAAAGGCAAGTGAATAAAAACGTGTCTTTAGTCTTGCAAACTATACCACCCTTGCTTTACTACTGTTATTAACAAGCTAACGCTAACTTGTCATGCTTGTCAAGCTGGATAACGAGTAAACAAGCACCAGAAGAGCTACTGGAGGGACGTCACGCTCCTCACTTCGAAACTGAACAAAAGTGGGATTTTGTAGTGACTTAACATTACCCTGCTGTTGAATTCCCTTCCTCCTCATCAAGGACTCCAAGATGTTTTCGTTTTAGGTGCTGAATCACCACGTGGTGCTCCCGTGCCATGCCGCGTCGATTTTGCTGCAATTAACACACTTTTTCGATATATTAATGGCGCTTTTCGACGACTCAGCTCGGTTTGCTTTTCCGCTGCGTGTTACGACGGTAGCACGACTCGCCCGCTTCCACTCTGCTTTGCGCTCAACCGTGCTTTTTTTATACTCAAACATCTCTGTGTCTTATTGAGGGGCATAATAGTCACGCGACACAACGAATCGTTAATGAAATTCCTTGCCGACTCTTTTAATTATCGAATTTTATCGATTTTATCGATTCGTTGTTGCAGCCCTAATTACACTATCATGACAGATCTATTTCAGCACCAGCCGCTATCAAAATAATCTGGCTGTGGGTGTCTTACATCACTGGTAGTAGGCGCTAAATTAGTTCCCCCAAAAGGAGTTCTTTGAACTAAAATCATTCCTAGTTTCTGCGGTGCGAATACGCCAAAATCAGGGTACTTCCGCCAATAGTTCTAGGAACTATGAAACGGTTCCTCCGGTGCGAAAGCCCCTATTCATCAGGTTTTACATCATGTCTGGACGTGGATTCAACCCCAGGATCACTGGTCCTTCAGGGTTGAACGAGTCCTGTCTGCACTCAACAATTGTCTATAACAGTGTTGCACAGCCTTGTTGGGCAGGCCTTCTTACTGTGTTGGCATTGGTGTTTACGTTCCCATAGCGTCAACGTTATGACGCAAAATTGAGTTCCCCTCTAAAGGAAACAAGGTTATGTATGTAACCCCGGAAAATGCTTTGCCACACTTTGTGCATACCTATTGTGCAGTTGGCCAATAAAATTGCCATTTGTGCACACGTGCTTCAGACACCAGTTCCCCCATGATGCAGGGTCTTGTTCCCTTCTCAGGGAACTAGGTTATATGTTTTGAGGATCCACCAGCACGTTTTATCAAAGTACACAACCTAAGTCTAGGATAAAATGACACCTGAAATTTACAGTGAATACTAGATATGATGTTGTGTGTCATTAGATCAATACAAATAATTATACAAGTAGTCATGACAATCCTTACTGCTAGTGTTGTCAAAAGTACTGACATTTCCCACAGCGAAAGTACAGCATTTCCCTATTAAACACCTTTGATTGGCCGTTGTGTTCACGCACTCAACATATATGTCCGTCTATCAGCAGATATATTAGGGATCTGCTGATTGACACCTGCATTCAAATGCTCCCGTGTGGGTTCAACAGCGCTCAAAATGCTAGAGGGAAATGCTGGTATTGTCACATTTGTTAAATTTCAGTACCGACTTGGTACCGAAGTCAGTATTTTTGACAACACTACTTACTGCCATGCAACAGTTCGAAGCTGATAAAGTTAAAGTTAGGTTAAACTAGGTCTTAAAAAGGTCAACATGTTTGTATTTACCTGAATAATAAAACATTTGTTTTATTGACACGTATTTGTAGGAAAATAAGTCTCTTGAGTACTGAGGTTTATAATTCTGATATTTAGGCAACAGACTATGCAAGTATGCATGTGTAAAATATTGCATTTGAAACTACAATGACAGCACTTTTAAACCATAACTACAGCAAGAGTTGGGTTTACATTCACGCTCAAAAACTCTTCCCAAAGGTCCTCGCAAGTGCAGAGAGTGAAATATCCACCTGCTTATTCATGCAGTGCCTCTGCAGATATGTTATCTTTCTGAGGACTTTATTTTAGCGTGCATACAGCTCTCTTCTCAGGTACCTGGTGAATAAAATGTCCTGCAAAAAAGGGAGAGTCTTAAAATAAAGCTGCTGATAAAACAGTCTGGCATGTACATTTGTTCTGCGTCTGACGGTGGGAATGGTCATCGCACAACACAGGAAATGTTAACATGACATAATGACAAATCATAATGGCACAACAGCATGATCAGACCCATCCAAACAGTTCTCATAATCCACTATTCTGAGTGTTGGTGGAAACTAACTAAAAGTAGCTACTCTAATTTGACTAAATTTCTCAGCACACTTAACATAAGTATAAGAATGAAATACTTACATAATCTGTTCAATTACCTTAGTTCAATTAATTTTCTTCAGGTAATACGTTTAGGTCCGTACAACAACACTAAAACAAGTTCAAATTTAAACAAACAATGTTTTGTTGAAACAAATTAATATATTAAAGTTAATGTGTAATATTATATTAACGACTGGGTAACGATTCGTTTATTGTAATTACATGAGCAAAAATCATTTATAAAAGTATAAGTTCACTTAAAGAAAACATACACGTATACTCAAAGTATTTAAAATATATATTAAAATTGTAGTTTACTGAGTAGTAAGTAGTGGTAGTAGTTTTACTTTTTTTTTTTATTACTACATTAAATATACTTGGAAAATAAACTTGAATTTTACTTGCATTGACTTAATAAAATTAACTTGAAGTATACTTCTTTTATGTAAGAGATAGCTTCACTGTACTTTAACTACTTGTCATGCATCTTGTCTGTAGTTTAATTACTTTTAATATTGAGTAACTAAACTGTAGTTTACCTGATCTAAATTCATGAGTACCTTGGAAAGCATCAAAACAGCTTCCCCAAAAACTCCAGAGTGTGTCTGGAGTCGTTCTTGGATTTGTTTGAGATTATTTTAATGGGATCAGCACTTCATTTGCAGTGTGTGGTTTAATGGTGTGCAGCTGAAGTCAGGCCGTTGTTCTCCTGAGATCACGAGCCTGTTCTTTTGTTCTCTTGCACAGGAGTGTGTGTGTGACGAATCAGAATAGCTGTGCTGCTCCTCCTGCAGAACTAATTGTGTGTCCACACACTGGACATATTGAATTCTGTTTAGCAGCCGTTGGTCATTTGATGTCTCTGATGTTTAGCAGAAGTGTAACGCTCAGCAGAAATGGCTCCAAGCGCCGAAAACAAGCAACTTATGAAGGTCAGAGCTGGAGAAGATTTGCCAGAAATAACATCCAAAAAACAAACCACAGATTGAGGACACATACACGGCTGTTCCTTCCTTAAAGTAATCATGGTACGAATGCTAATGCACTCCATGGCCTGTAATAACAGTGGTGGTGATAATGTCACTGTATCAATAGACAGATTCAAACGTTGTGTCCAGACCCCTCAATAGACTCGAAATGCTCGCTAATGACCCATTTTTAAATCATCCCAAAATAATTACATAATGTTTTCATGCTGTCTGTGTCAGATGAAAAATTCAGTTTGTGGTTTCCAGCACTATGATGCCTCAGATATTCAAATAAAAGTGTCTCGGCCCAATACCATAAGAGCCCAATCTGGCCAACCTTGCATAAAATTACCATGAATTAGTTGACTATAGCCTGAGTAAACAGCAATTGGATGACTCTTTTCCTGCAAGCTGGGTTGCCAGATTGGCATTGAAGCCAATTAAAATCCCTCTAAGATCAATGCACGCCTTCACAGCTCGAAGCACCAAACAAAAATTGCTACTCAGGAAAATTAGATGTCAAAAATTATTATTAATATTAGTAACATTTTATGAGTCCACATACTGTAGTGCTGTTGTGTTTCATAAAATTGTCACTGGAACACATAATGCTCAACTCTCTTGGTTGAAAGTATTTTGTTTTTATTCTACACACTAACAACGCTGTCTTCCGTATTTCATGAAAGATGCTGTTGCTGTACACTTTAGGGCCCAGTTTCACAGACAGGGCTTAGATTAAGGCAGGAATCTTTTTTTTTTTACCAACTTAAATAGGACTTAAGTAGGATTTAAATACATATTTACATGTACTTTCACAATTACTTGTTTGAAATTTGAAATACAGTTAAAGTGTCCTGCCGAATGTACTTAAGCATATATGACATTTAAGATTAATAAATGTTTTAGAAGTATTGATTATTCTTAGTTTATGTTACCACTATGTAACTAATGTAACCTTATTGTAATGTGTTACTATTAAAATTACACATTTGTTCATGTGCTTTATACTATAGTCAACACATCAAGATAAGTACACTTACCACAACAAAGCACAACAAAAGATTACATTTTTAAATGTACTTTATGAAGCTTTTAAATTGACATTATTATAAAGTGCACTTTTTAAAAGTGTACATAAGTGTGTTAAGAAATACAGTCATGAAAGTGTACGTTACACTTTATTTTAACGTATCATTGTTAGTTTAATTATATATTTAAATACTGAATAATTTTAATTAACAACATGTACTTACTATAGGGTTAGGGTTTGGTTGAGGATTAGTTGCATAATTTACTGTTATTACTATGCAAGTACATGTAACATATGTAACACTGTAAAATAAAGTGTTACCAAAATGTACTTAAGTGTCCTTTTATTCCATTTGTATTATATTAACAGCAAGTACATTTTTATTTAAAAGTATACTTTTAAGATTTGAATCACCTTTTTTTTCCCACAAAATGTTTGTGCTCTCTTACTGCATGCTGAAAAGTATGCACTTTCCCACAAAAAACACAGCTGTAATGAATGGTATGTGAATCGGGACGTTCTTCTTTAGATCTGAGATCTTGGATTTGGCGTCAAATCCATTCAGTTCCCAATGGGTTTTAATGATCTTTGCTATTGGATAGAAATGGAATCCACAGAGAAACACTCAGGTGTGTGAAAAACTGACGTCCATCTACCAATTAACATCAATCCAGAGAGACAAAAGAGCTTTGATGAGTGGGTGTGTGTGTGTGTGTGTGTGTGTGTGTGTGTGTGTGTGTGTGTGTGTGTGTGTGTGTGTGTGTGTGTGTGTGTGTGTGTGTGTGTGTGTGTGTGTGTGTGTGTGTGTGTGTGTGTGTGTGTGTGTGTGTGTGTGTGCCACATTAAAGCACTTTACTAAAATAAAAAGAGGTTTTTAAATGCATCACTAGCAGATGTGATTTGATGGATGATTGGATTAATGAGCTTAAAAGGCTTAAAATGTTTGCTAACAGTATTTACGAATGGTATTTACACATGTTTCAATAACATTATAATTGAATGCCAAACTAAACCTCCATGTTCACAGGTTTCACTTCATCTGCACGATGGAAAAGTTTCAGTGTGTGTGTTTATGACATCACAAAGCAAGCGCTGTTCCTGCTGTTCATCTGGCGACACGTTTGTGTTTGAAAACCTCTTGCTCATTCTGCTGTTCATTAGGTGTGAGCATCCACAGATATATGCTCGATTAATTTAATGTATGAGGAAATAAGATGCAAGAAAATTTTATTTGATGCAAAGGTTTTAAGATATGAAGTGTGTGCATGTTATCTCCTCCTTTCCAAGCATGAAATAAATAAATCAAACCTGAAATAAATAAATTGATAAAGCAAAAAGTGAGTGAAAGGTGAGTTGTTAAAGGTCCCATGGCATGGCATTTTTCTATTATTTTATAATGTTTCCTGAGGTGTACTTATATTGTTAGTATGATTTTTACATCATAAAATGTCATCATTTAGAAATAAAAGGCATTTTTTCTATACTGCTGTTTGCCCTGTGGCTGAATACCCTGCCCTGTTTCAAGAGGCGTGTCTGCTGTGAGACTTCAGTAAAAACGCCCACTGTTGTGATTGGCTGACATCTTTGCATTAGAAATGAGCGGAGGGGGCGTGGTTTAACGAGGTCTACGACGCACGAGCTGCTGCCAGAGAGACGGATGGACCTGAGTTCACTTCACATCAGTTCTCAGCATGTCTCAGTGACATTCAGTGAACTGTTGTAGTTACTAGAATATACTTCAGGTTATTAGTTTATTTCTAGTCGGAGGGGCTGTCACTCATGTCAGAAAGTTAGTAACTTTAGTAAATTATGGATCAGCGCTGACTCGAGACGCGAACCGTCTAGAACGATTCAGTCCGATTTGGTGAACTGGTTCGGTTCACTAAAAAGAACCGATTCAAAAGAATGATTAGTTCGCGAACCGGACATCACGGAGACGGAACGATTGCTAACAAAGTTATTTATAGTGACTACTGAGTTTTGAGAGCGCTGTCTGTCATCACGAGTTTATTGTGTTTGTATCAGAGAGTTCTGAATAAACACGAGTCCCAGTCACGCTGAGTCCGTCTTCATCATTATTCTACCAACTTTGTAACACATGCAATGTACCATTACAGCGAGATGAACGAGTTAGTAAGTGTTGATTATAGCATTATTTTTAGATATGTTCCAATCATATGAAAAACGTCAGTGTCGCGCATTGAGTACACAGCGCAAACAAAGACACAACAGCAGTAATCGAATGTAATCCAGTTTATTGTGGGGATAGCTGGCTAGCCTAGCCGGATACCCTCACGCTTACCCCCCTTCTGCTTAATCTCGTGCCGCGTTTGGTGCCTCCGCTGTGGGCCAGATGCAGTACTGGGGGTCGGGATGTTGAAGGCCGACCGGTCAGTGCAGCCCGAGCCTCAGCGTGCGTGAGGTTTATCTCTAAAGAGATGTGAGTCTGCCGATGTTGAGCAGAAACTCATGACTGTATGCACATTGTAGAACAGATAGACGCGACGAGGACGTACAAAAACACTGACTCACAAGATAGAAAACACGAAAACACCGTTCTGTCAAGAGAGAGAGAAGCCGCAGTGTGTGCACGAATAATAAATAATTAGCTACACATAAGAAATCACTGATCACAGATCAGAAGGAACTGAAAAAAGACTTCTGTTTTCATTTGTACATCCAAACACTGAGAAACTGCCAGCGTTCACTCGTTCACAAGCCATGATCTCTCTTGAGGACAAATATAGCGCTTGCATGGGTGTGCCAGATTCTCTGGGTGGAGGAAAGGGAGGTAACCGTTCCTGTGTGGACGTCAAAAGAGGAGACTTCCGGATTGGCTAGTCTGGCCTGTAATTTTCTCAAAGGCAGAGAAAGACAGCCAGAACTCGGTTTTACACCGATCAACATTTATATCCACTTGGGGACAATATTCAGGCTAGGGGAACTCATATTAATGTTGAAATACCTCATAAAATGAAAATGTCATGCCATGGGACCTTTAATATTCTGTGTGGCCGATGTCTGGAGTCGGATCACTCATCCACATCCATTTGCAAATACATTAGAGTAGGTGTTTACACAGCCATACTTCATGTCTTCATAGTGTTTTCTTTCTGTCAGTCCCTCACTTACTGCCAATGCGATTCCACCACAGATTACAGAGCTTCTCAAACCATTTGACACTGACCTTGTGCTGTGTTTGTTGGATCATGTTTGAGATGCCCTTTCACCATAAATGTGTTGTGTCTATTTGTGTCAGTAAAGTCAAGAGATAACTGATATCTCATCAATATCCCTACAGGCTCTCAACCATCATAAACACAAATATAGCGCCATTTTCAAAGTCAAGAAACATTAAAACAGTCAGTTTGGCATCTCTGTTTGAAAACAGAGGCTAAAAGCAGGTTTCCAGAGTCAGAACTAAATGCAAGGTTTGTAAACGCAGTTTTAATGTTAACTTTACTCTGATGAAATTAAGAAAAACAAACTAATGTCTGAGGTACTGATTCAATAAAATGTTTACACATGCACACTGAATTAATTTTCCATATATATGTATACCTTTGTAAAATAGAAGAGCATTTAACTGTATTGAATGTGCAGTTGTAGTGTACTTCCAATCTTAAAAGAACATTTAAAAAAAAAAATAACTGTAATTGCATGAATGTTTCTTAACACAATTAAGTATATATTCTTTTTTTAATAATCGACAGTATATATAAAGTTTGTACTTTAAAGTACACTTATTTTGGTGTGTTGACTAACATACTAAAGCACATGTAAAGGACTTGCTGATAATTTTAGTTGTTATTTGACATTACATTTAAAGTTGACATATTTTAAATGAACTAAATTGCAACTTATAGAAATGCATGAAAAACATTGTATATTTTAGTTTAACATGCTTTTCAGTACATTCGGCACTTGGTTATATTTCAAACACAATAGAAGTAATTATGAAATTACATACAAATATATTTACTTAAGTTCTACTTAAGTGCGTCAAAACACTGTTAGTAGATTAGGGTTAGTAGAATTAGTTGACACTTGCAAAGTTACTTATAATTACAAATGTTTGTTGGAGGAGCATCAAAATAAAATGTTAGTATATATTAAATCGACAGTATGACTACTGGTTGACATGTAGTTGCAAAGTTACATATCGTCGGTGCCCGATAAAACTCACGTATGTCCAAAACGGTTACTTTTCAGGAAGTGAAAAAAAACACTGTATTTCAAAAGCAGTTGAATGTAGCGTTGTCATACTTGGTACGGCATCTTTACATGTAACCATATTCTTGCCAGTGTAATGATATAATCCACATTTGACCAAAATTTAGTTTAAATGGACATACCTGCATATTTTACAGTAACGGTGGTCGATACGCTTTCTTCCGATCATTAATTAGAATGGCCAAGTCGTGTTTCATATTGACAGAGGAATACGCTCAGTTTATTAAATAGTCTACGTCTTAGTTTATTAAATACGCTTAGTTCATTTAATATTAATTATACATTTATTAAATGTCTCTATGCAAACTATGAAGGGACAATGAATCAATACACTGACATGGTAATGGTTGTGAATATATAATAAACTTGAGAACAGTTGTCAAAAACAAACGTTTGCTGATACTTTTACCTCACAGTGTTATTCGGCTATCCAGTGCTGAGCTTCGATGAAACTTCACGAGACCGGCGAGATGCTTCCACAGGGCTGGAGATACGCGGCGTGATTGACAGCTTTGACACCAAATGGATATACGTGAAAATCAGATGACATGATTTCACGACTTTTCATAGGCCATTTAGATATGTGAAGCATACTGTATACGGAAATTAACCTGGACATTCAATCCGTCGAAAAATCTCAAAATCGGCAAAATGGACATACGTGGTTTTCATCGGACAGCGACGATATAATTAGTAAAATGTCTAAAATGGACAATTGAAATAAAAAGTTATCTAAAATTGTATTTTCTTCTTTTTTGTTTTGAAATGATAAATCCAGACAGTATCATTCTCTGCTTCACAATCTCTGTCAACTCTTAGACAGTAATACGTGTATGTATGTATGTATATATATATATATATATATATATATATATATATATATATATATATAGTGAGTGATTGATTGATATCAAATAAACTATGTATGTATCAATTGAATCAAATAAATGAATGAAATAAAATATTATATAGTGAGACTTACATTTTAGGGCTCCACGATATATAGTTTCAGAATCGATATTGCGATATGCGAATCCACGATAGTCACATTGCAGGATATGCGATGTCAAGTATAGGGATCTTATGATCTGTACGGACCAGGCACCACGGTTTGAAACGAACGTGATTCTCGGATTAATTGCAAAGTTTAACTGTCATAGAGTGAAAGTTTATCACTTCTACGTGTTTTAGGTCCTGTCCGTTTAAACAGATTCAAACGATTTTGAACTATTCGAGTGCAAGAAGATGTGCACACACAGAGCAGCAAAGACAGCATGCAAACACTAAATTCCGTTCTCTTCCGCATCTATTTGTGTATACACTTGGTACAACAACCACAAACCACTGCCTTTAAAAAGCACCGGTTCTCACATTTCACCCATAGAGACGATCTCCTCTCCTCATGTTTGAATTAGGGGTGTCGTAATATACCGGTATTGGCGATAATCGTGATATTCAAAGCACGAAATATAGACATCGTGTTAATTTAGGGTGTGACAATATACCGGTATTGGCGATAACCACAATATTTAAAATGAATAGGACTCTTATGATAACATGACACGTAAATACCCTAGTGTCTCGAGTCCGACTGGAGCCCGTGTTTTTTTTTTCTCCCTCCCTATTACACACTGTTGCAGCCATAAAAATAGTTCAGCTTTGTTTTTAATGTCAAAGTAGTTATATTTAGTTTTGTTTCTTTATTAAGTTAATTTAGAAATAAATGTTTGTAGCAATTTTTGTTTGTTAAATTAAAGTTTTTGTTTTTTAAAGTGACGACCAAGCGTTCAGCGGCCAACAGTGAGTTAACCACGTTTGTTCAATTTAGCCTCTCAAATCAACACTTGACTTGTATTGCCTATAATAAAATCCATATATATAAAACACTTCAAGCATCACAATGCTAGTTTAAATGTGTACTATCACCACCACAGTAAAAACGCATTTTGACAAGCTGAGGCAGGTTGATGCTGCTCACAGCTCGCAACGGCGCTCGCAAATGAAACGGGCTATACAGTCTAAACTAATAAACAAAAAAAACACAAGGATTGTCTTACCTTACACCGCTCCGCAAAATGAATATAAATCCAATCTTCAATTCCCACACTATAGGCTATGCAAATTCAGTGCATGTCAACGAACGCAAAAGATTCGAGCTGCATTTTATTAAAACGCAGTTTGCATGTTGGCGTAATGCAATAGGTGATAGGCTACTCATTTGCGGTGATGCGTGTTGCAGTAGCGCCGACTACGTCATATATAGCCTACACGCAGGGGCGTAAATCGCGGGGGGGACGTGGGGGACAGGACCCCCTCAATCTGAGGGCTGTCCCCCCCTTATAACCATGCTGAGTATTGTAAATAATATAAGGATATACAATTAAAATAAATGTGTAAGTAGTAAAACAATACAAACGCAAACGGGACAAAAAAATGCGTTTTAAGTTTAGAAACATTTTGAGTCCCCCCCGTTTGCCCCATAGTGGTTTGGTCCACCGCGCACCTCAACTAACGTTACCCATAGACCGTAAAAAACTACCACACAAGTTTGGGGAGAGAACAAAGCTCTTCAGACAGCAGTTGTGAAACACCAGTTAGCTGTCAACGCTATTTTATTCACTTTAAACATCAGATGAAGTGATTATTTTCTCTTTAAAATACTGCTAACATCACTTGCCCACTGCGGCATTGCCCCGGCCGGGCCACCGTCGTTTTCACTTTTATAGTAATAAAATAATTTAGTTCAGTTAGAGAACAGACACAACAATTAAAAACTGAACGAGTCTGCTCAATACAGCACGAGCCGAACGAGCAAACAGCTGACAGACAAGATGATCGCGGAAGATTTGGTTTCAAAGCGAAATGTAAACGCGCCTAGTGTCATTGTTCTTGTTGTGTTTTTCATTAAGAATAATAGGCTAATGAACCCAAAATTCAAGCAACCAGCCCCCGAATTAGCGCTAAAGTATGCGCACGGCCGCTCCGTCAGATCTGTGTTGGGTTTTGCTCAATATGATCATAAGTGGCAAATCAGAGGGCTTGCTGCAGTTGAATATCTAAAGATCTGAATATAGTATAAAATACTATGTGGAGGACGCAAGATAATTTAATAATTATAATATGACTGCGTAGTGAACCTTAATCATATTAAATGCACCGATCCTAAACGGTTGTAGTTCATGTGTGTTATTTGTGGAATACAGACGTGCTTCTCTTTTTAAATGGGACACTCATTATCAGAAAAAGTTATAGTAATGTTATGTTTTAGTAAACAACTATCACTTTGTGTTGTTGGTCAGATAAAATGACAGAGAAAAGAAAAATGGACATTACATAATTTTCCATTGCAACAAAATGCCAAATAAGTACAAAATGTTTTTTGGTTTTTTTTGGTACACATATCCTTACAAGTACGATTTTGGCTGTATTATTTGTGTCCCCTTCAAAAATTGCTCTTGAGAAATTTCATGTTTATTGTCCCCCCCAACTGTTAGATGAAATTTACGCCCCTGCCTACACGCTCTCACGCCTTTATTTTTAACAATTTGCCAGGAGTAAAATGTTTATATTTGGTTTAAACAACCAGATTCATTCACACTTGTCTAGTTTCGTTTGAAAGGCATCTCAGACCACCTTCTGAATTGATTTGTTTGAGTGATCGGATTTAAATCTGCCTCGAAAGAAATCTCGGAAGACATTTACTACTGATCTCTTCACAATATGATAGATATCTGATCAGAGAATGAAGTGAACAGATGTAAAAAGGCCATAACTCGCTGAAGGAAGGCTAGCTGCTGCTGCTGGCGGGGGACTCTAAACACCAGTCAGAGCCAGTCTTGACGGTCTTCTTTTAATTAATTAATGTCTATATACATAATGTATAATTTTGTATTGTATTTGCAATCTAGTCATGGCCAATCCTGTTCGTAGAATTTATGTTAATATTTATTCATCATACTGTTGAACTTGACAGTATTTTCTCTCTTGTTATTTCAGCTTCAAAGAAGATGCATATGCCCTGTGTTTATCAGTATCCAATTATGTTTGTTGTTTAAAAAAAAAACGAAATAAACAAAGTAAAAATGTATTTGATAACTTTTTCCCCCAAGGTTTCTACATATATATCGTGATATATCGATAACGTGAATTCTTTTGGCCACAATAACCGTGGTGTGAAAAATCTAATATCATGACAGCCCTAATTTGAATTCGAGCAACATTACACAGATACACACCCATAATTCAGTAAATCACTGCAAATATCACAGCTGATGTAACAGATGAGGGATGATGGAAGATTGAGCTTTGTGTGTGATTTAATTAAGCGGATTAATTCCAATGCTTCATAGAAGGACACAAAGAGACAACAAATAAGCACAAAGTGAGATGTACAGCAGACAGCAGTCACCATATAAAGAATGAAGAGGCATCTGAGCGTGAATCTGATGAGCAAAAACATGCCAACGCATTTAAACACATCAGTGTCTGTCGGCTGGACTCCACTGAGTCACAGATACAAACGGAGACAAACTGCTCATGACACAGAACAGTGAAAGTTGTGAACGGGCCAGTTTGACTGCCACAAGTCTGTAGATTTTTTTACCATTGAATCGGTTACTTAAACTTCATGAGGTCTTCACAGGTCCACTTGGATCCGAAAGCCCGAGGTCCGAACCGAGACTCGGGTCATTTTAAAAAAAATTGATTTTTCCCAAGTGGACACAATTGGACATTGTTTATTTAAAACAATTCTAAGACGTTATTATCTCACTTTTTCTAAGTTCTCTCTGAATCCGCACTTCTATGTGCAATGGACTCTATGCAAGGTTGCTTCCACATTTAGACTCAGTTGCTACACATTTTTGCCTACCGTTTTAATAAGGGGCATCAGCCTGGATTAAAATAAACTTTAATCATATTATGGTCAGGTAAATAACATTACGGCAAAAGTTATAGGACATAATGAGGTTACAGTGATTGAGATTTCAGCACTTCAGTGCGTACCTGCGCGTTGGTGTTAAGTGCATTTTTGAGAAACACACATAGAAAAAGAACAAACGTTTGTAACCTCGCACACAGAGACCCATCGCTTCATTACGCTGTGTGTTCATGCAGGTTTTCTTTTGTTTTTTTTGTGCAGAAGCCCGGAGATGAGTTACCGTAAATAGCATTGCAGACAACACTAGTGAATCCATGATTTGTCATGATTTGATCGTTTTAATTTTTATCGAGCCATCACTTTTATTTTTCCAATCCACTGGTCACAATTGTAAACCGAACTCAGAAATAACTTGTATCCATCGTGCAGGCAATAAAATAAAGTAAAAATAAATAAATAAATAAAAGTAATGGAGCAACAGCCAAATCAGTCAACAGGACAGCAGGGCTGCTGTCTGTGCACATGTCAATGCCGTTTACGTTCGGGTCCGGGCGGGTTCGAACTCAGGTCTAATCGAACTGAGTCTGTCTCTGGTTGTTTTTTTTCTTAAAAAAAATTTTTTTTTATATATATTTATGCACGTCGGGATTCGGGTAGATTCAGGTCGGGTACAGATTTTAGGACCCGAGAAGACCTCTAGTTTAGGGTACAAATGCCATCAGCTCATTTTGCGCTCACTTTCATTACACTTTCCATCATGTGTGTTTTTGGATGAAGGACGTCGCAGATTAATTTATTGATCATGCACAGTAAAGAAAAACCTTACTCAACTTAAAAAGTTCAGTTAATTTGCTGTCTTCAATGTTTAATCAAACTGGTTATTTCAACTCTCTTTTTGAGTCTTGAAATAATTGAATCTCGTAAAACTTTAGTCGAAGTCGAAGCAAAATACATTACACATCATAGGCATGAAAATTTCATTTTATGAGGTTTTTTAAAGGGGTGGTAAAACACATTCTTTCGAAGGCTTGATTGTGTTTGTGGGGTGCACTGTAACATGTGTTCATGCTTCGTTTTAAAAAAATTGCATTATTTTTCATATATTTTACCTTTATTATAAACTGCTCTGTCCCTCCTTGTAAAAATGGCTCAGATTGGTTAGCTGGCCCGGTGTGTTGTGATTCGCTAACCGCCTAGTGCATGTTTGTCAGAAACGTCACGCCCCTTACCTTTACCGGTAGACTGTGCTTTGGTAGTATTAGAAACAATGGCGTCAATAAAACCATACCAATTTGAGCCCGAATCGGACACAGGCAATTTTAGTGAAGATGATCGAGCAGCCTGTTCAACCTGTTCAGTCCTCAAGAGTAAAGACTGCGGATCTATAGTGATCACTACTGAATGGCACTGTTACTTTTGTATTTTTAGAACGATTATAGCCAAATATCTGTCGCAAGAACTATTAACCAAAAACGAACACTAAACATTGGCTTTACTATAGTATCCAAATCAAACACAGAACCATGTTTAGCATGCCTGTAGATAAACAAGCATGTAGATAAACATCAATCAATCAAAGAATAATTTACACAAATTCCAAGTTTGCGTTTGAGATTTAAAAAAAGTTTGTAACATTAGGTGTTTGTCGGATAACGTTAAGTGTGAATGAGCATTTAACAAACTGGTTTGCAGAGCCAAACAGCGTTGTCATTTGTTTACTTCCTTGCTACAACGTACAATTAACAATACGAACTATTACAGGAAAACACATCGACGAAAAATAAATCATACATACAGGTTGTGACACGTAAACAGATTCAGTTTTTTTTTTTAAATCCATCTTTCAGGACAAGCCGTTGTGCGAATCCTGTATTGAACTTGCGAAGATTGTGGAAGATTTCTTCCGTGAACTGTGCAGCACGGAGAGCGAGATTTGGGTAATAATTATGAGGGACAGAGTTAAAAATAAATTTTAACCATTGATCCCTAACTCCCCCATCCCTAGGAAGCCTGAACAAAGTGGACCTGCAATCCGGATGAAAATAACAGCATTTTGTCGGCATTGCGGCAACAACATTCCAGTCTACTAACTATACAGCAACAACTCTTCCCCAAAGCAATAAAAAATGGCCTCGCCCCCGTTATTTAATATTCTTGGAGGAGGGGTTTATGTAAATATTGGGACTGGTGATGTCAGCAACCCTGGAGGAATGTCTGTAGTACCTACCGGCCGTTTGCTGTAGTCCTTAGAAATTGATTTCTTTAAAAGCAAATATCTCCCTTTGCTTTAAACTTTGAACGTTGTAACTTTGCAGATGTTGTTTATGCTCAAACAGCAACATTACACACTAGCTAAAGTTAGAAAAGTGAAATTGTGTTTTACCACCCCTTTAACATTAATATGAGTTCCCCTAGCCTGTATATGGTCCCCAAGTGGCTAGAAATTTTGATAGGTGTAAACCGAGTACTAGGGATGGGAGAAAAGGTCGATGCATCGCGATTCGTTATCCAATGTTTCAGAATCGATTCTCAAAAATTCATGTGTTCAATTCAAATGGCCACTTCACCACTGTGTGCGCGCGCGCTTGATAGGCGAACGTTCGTATGCTGGTGAATTGGCTTTGTTTAAGATAAAATGGACAAACTACGACCTGCTCAGGGGCGTTGCACCCGTGGGGACACTTTTCCCGGTGTGAGGGTTCAACACCTGCACGTTTTATGCAGTTTTTTTTCGAACAAATTCTGAACAAAGACTGGTGAGTGATTCGTTAAATGTCTCTAACATGACTGTTGCAGCTCGGCAAGTTTTCTCATGTGAGATATGTGCACACACTGAATTTGGCTTCTCAGCAAGCGCTAAAGTTGTTTTACTTCTGCATTATCCTATGTTTTAAAGATTTTTTGTGGCTCTAACCAAAGTAAACTTTTTTTTGCTTTAAAGACAATTTTTGTTAAAATGTTCTAAAGAAACTGATAAATTGTCACACTTATTTGTAAATTGAGAACTGTTTATTCTTAATGATTGTTCTTTGCAATTGTATGGCTTACTATGTTTCATTAGAGCTTGTTCATCTTGAATATAACTTATACATGTTAATAAAATAAAAGGATTGAAAGAAATCTTCATAATCATTTTTAATATGGCAATACTGTCAAATAGATATTCTAACTAAAAACAAAAACACATATTAGCTCCAATTTTGGTTAAAATGTAAAGTTCATGTATTTGCACAGCAGGATAATTAGTTACCAAAAATGTATGTTAAGAATCGTTTTAGGAATCGGATCGTTACTCCCAGAATCGGAATCGGATCGAATCGTTAAGTGCCTTAAGATTCCCACCCCTACCGAGTACTGGGTGTCCTGCTCTGCCTTTGAGAAAATGAAAGCTCAGACGAGCTGATCTGGAATCTTCCCTGTATGTCGTCATACGGGGAAAGGTTACCTCCCCTTCCTCTGCTTTGCCGGCCTAGAGAATTTGGAGAAAATGGATTGTTTATCTTGTCAGCACAGGCTTTTACGATATGGATTCGACAGCACCGCCACAAACAGTGAGTAACAGTGTTCATTAATGCCTGATCTGTGATAAGTGATTTCTGATGAGTAGCTAATTATTCAAGTTCACACAGACTTTCTTTCTAAATCGTTAATGCATCCGTGAATCAAGCCAGTGACTAAACGATCAACTTCACATCGTTTCTCTTAGTAGCATGAAACAAATCTGTTATTTCAATTGTGATTAGATGCTAGATTAGCAATCAAAGAACACTCTCTTTATAATGTTCGGAGCTGTGAATCACACGTCGCGAGTGTATCTGCACACTTGGCCAAACTGCTGTTATAACGAATGAAGCTGTTATGCTGAACGACGAAGCTCTTACTGTATTAATTTCGATGTCGTGTTTGCTGTTAGTTGTGGTGAAAGCATTTTGTGAGAGAAAATGCGTTGCAATGACGAAATCACTGCATTCATGCAATCATTCATGCTCATCACTGCAGCCTTTCATGTGATGGGAAAAGATCTAAAAATAATGCTTGACAGCTGTAATGGTAAAAAAACGTATTAAAAGTATTTGAGAGGGGTTCCACATGTTACAAAGTTCGTAGAATAAGGAAGAAGACGACAGGGTTGGCGTGACTGGGACTCTCAGATACAAACAAAATAAACTTGCACTCACAGCGCTCTCAACAACTTGGTACAATATAACTTTTCTCAGCAATCTTCCTCCAGCTCTCCGTCTTTCTGGTCTACAAGTGCCCAGTCCATCTCTCTCTCTGGCAGTAAGTGCAGACCTCGCTAAACCACGCCCCCTTCGACACAAGATCTAATACTAATTTCAAGTGCAAAGATGTCAGCCAATCACAACAGTGGCCGTTTTCACTGAAGTCTCACAGCAGACACGCCCCTTCAAACAGAGCATTCAAGCCAGAGGGCTAATATCAGAATAGAAAATTGCCTTTTATTTCAAAATTATGACATTATGATGTAAAAATAATACAAACAATATAAGTACACCTCAGGAAACATTATAAAATAATTTAAAAAAAATCCACACCATGGGACCTTTAAGGGTAGTAAGTAGGGATGGGAATTTTTGTCAATTTCTCATTTCGATCATCGATAGGTCTCAAAAACGAGTACTCAAGTAATTGGGGGCGGGGCTTGTGCGGGGGGCGGGGCGTCTCCGTCATGTAGATATGAAACAATTTAATAGTGTTACGAAAATTAATAATGACAAATACAAACATCACATGTCTATGAAAACATGAACATATGACTAGAAAAAATAACTGCTAGATTATGATGCATAAATATTTTTAAAAAAGAAACATCTAAAAACAAAATAACCGTCTCAAATAACCCAATCAATAATATCGGGCATTGTAATTGAACTGAAACTGTAAATAAAAAGCACCCTACATAGCTTTGCTAGCAGGTTAATAAACTCAACCAAATGCACGCTATATTAGATTAATCAGTGTGTATACTTGCATCAGTACAAAAGGACGCGAAAGCGCACGTGAACTTGGCCGTGCTAGTTTTTACACATTTTGATTATTAATCTTCCCTTAACAACAACGCCGATACACGGGCAACTAAAGCACACATAATTTACAACACTATTACAATTTTGTTCTCATTATAATGTTATGTACATGACAGATTGGCTCTGCACATCTTGCACTTAATTGTATTTTTCCTGATCAAAGTGATGACAGACATCACTGCGCGTTTTCGAAGGCATAATGAGAAACAACTTTAAATAAAACATAGGTCTACTGTTAAAAAACAAGAGAACGAAGTGACGTTGCTGCATTAATATCATCAATGCTTTTTTAAAAAGAAATAGCCTATCTAAAAAGATTATATGCTAACCGTCTCAAATAACCCAAAGTTGATAATGTCGGGCATTGCATGTGAGCTGAAACTGAGGAGAATGAACACCAGTTGGCAACGGCAGCGCTTTACTAGCTGGTTTATTAAACTCAACCAAACGTGTCCATATGAGATTAATCAGATATAGACAACATAAAAGTAATCTTACTACTTGCATCTGCAGAAAAGGACGCGGATGCGCACATGAACTTCACCGCGCTTGTGGATTTCCTTTAACAGCTGATACACGGGGAACTAAAGCACAGATAATTCACAACATTCTATTACAATCTTGTTCTCATTATAATGCGATGTATATGACAGATTAGCGCTGCACATCTTGCACTTAACTGTATTTCATGATCACAGTGATTCCAGGCTTCACTGCAGTGCGCGCTTCAGTTTCACTTTATTTCGCCGGTCTGGAAGGCGTGCTGTCTAACGCTAACCAATCATAATTCAGTTACCGCCCAAAATGCTGCGATAACCAATCAGAAAAATAGAAAAAAAAAAACATTTTAAAGTCAGGACGATCATCGTTTTCATGATCGATCATCGCTGTCACGTTCGAGTACTCGAGTACTCGATCACTGTTGCCCATCCCTAGTAGTAAGGGAAGTGTCAACAGTGTAATTGCAAATGTAACTAGAATGTACATTTCCTGAAGAAAATGTGAGTGGTGCTTGCCGTGGCAAAAAAAAATCCACTCGGATGCTACTGTGATGCAAAAAAGCCAAGCAACATGTCTGTACATTGTTCTGCGGCTGAGATATGGCTTATTCATGTGTTTGTACAGTTGCTAGAGTACTGTAGATGGTTGCTAGGCTGTGGCTATAGAGTTTATGGGTGATATTTAAAGACTATTGGCCAGTCTGAGTAAAAAGAGCCCAACTCTGTATTTCTACAATGCTCTGGTGCCGAGATATGGCTTATTCATGTGTTTGTACGGTTGCTAGGATACTGTAGATGGTTGCTAGGGTGTGGCTATAGAGTTTAAGGGGTGATATTTAAAGACTATTGGCCAGTCTGAGTCAAAAGAGCCCAACTCTGTATTTCTACAATGCTCTGGTGCTGATATGGCTTGTTAATGTTGAAATATGGTTGCTAGGGTGCTGTAACTGGTTGCTAGGGCGTGGCTATGACGTTTGAATGTTACTACTTATTAGCTTCTTGATAGGCCGATTCCAATGAGATCAGCCTCAAGTCTCTGTGATGTTCTGATGCGGAGATATGATCACACAAACCTCTTCTCTATGTTAAGTCTATGGGGACTTAATTCGGACAATTTTTCGCCCACCGAAAACAAACATCATACACCCGATCCCTTAGAAAAGATATAGCACACCTCTCCTCAATAAGCCCCACGATTTGACACCTCATTCATGGGTCTACGACAAACGCTGCCGGAGTAGTAGCACCGAAATTTTAACTAAAAGCTAACATGATTAGCATGTTTTTAGCATTATGCTAACACAATTAGCATTTTGCTAGCATGATGTTAACACGATTAGCATATAGCTAGCATGTTTTTAAGAAAATGCTAACATGATTAGCATATAGCTAGCATGTTGTTAACATTATGTTAACACGATTAGCATGTTGTTAGCATTATGCTAACACAATTAGCATGTTGCTAGCATTATGCTAACACGATTAGCATGTTGTTAGCATGATGCTAACACGATTAGCATGGTGTTAGCATTATGTTAACACGATTAGCTTTTGTTAACATGATGTTAACACGATTAGCATATTAGCATAATGCTAACATGATTAGCATGACGATGTTAACACGATTAACATGTAACTAGCATTATGCTAACACAATTAGCATGTTTTTAGAACAATGCTAACATGATTAACATGTTGCTAACATTATGTTAACAAGATTAGCATGTAGCTAGCATAATGCTAACACGGTTAACATTTTGTTAACATTATGATAGCGCAATTAGCATGATGCTAGCTTGATGTTAACATGATTATCATTTTGTTAGCATGATGCTAGCACATTTTGACTTGTTTTTATTGTGTTCTAACCCTAAGCTAATCACTATTAGCATGTAGCTATTCACTGCTAGCATGTGTAACATGTTAAAGGTCCAGATTGCTAGCATGAGTCAAAAGAACCAACCCCCATGTCTCTATGATGTTCTGATGCAGAGATATAGGTATTTTGCTAAACGGTTGCTAGGATACTCTATTTGGTTGCTATGGAGTGGCTTGGCAGCATCCAATGATGATACTCCAAAGGCTGCTTGTCAGAATGAATGATATAAACCAACCCTCATGTCTCTATGACATTCAGATGTGAAGATATCCCTTTGTGGATGCTGTATTTGGGTTGCTAGGGTGCTTGATAAGCGTTGCTAGGGCATGGCTAGGAAGTGTTGAAGGTGATTTGTGATTGGCTGTTGTGATTGGCTGTTGATGCCCCAAGTCAAACAAACCCACCCTCGTGTTTCTATGACACTTCTATCAAAAAAAGTTAATTGAGGCCACCCCACTGATCTACAGGTGCTGGTCATATAATTAGAATATCATCAAAAAGTTGATTTATTTCACTAATTCCATTCAAAAAGTGAAACTTGTATATTATATTCATTCATTACACACAGACTGATATATTTCAAATGTTTATTTCTTTTAATTTTGATGATTATAACTGACAACTAAGGAAAATCCCAAATTCAGTATCTCAGAAAATTAGAATATTACTTAAGACCAATACAAAGAAAGGATTTTTAGAAATCTTGGCCAACTGAAAAGTATGAACATGAAAAGTATGAGCATGTACAGCACTCATTACTTAGTTGGGGCTCTTTTTGCCTGAATTACTGCAGAATTGCGACGTGGCATGGAGTCGATCAGTCTGTGGCACTGCCCAGGTGTTATGAGAGCCCAGGTTGCTCTGATAGTGTCCTTCAGCTATTCTGCATTGTTGGGTTTGGCATATCGCATCTTCCTCTTCACAATACCCCATTTATTTTCTATGGGATTAAGGTCAGGCGAGTTTGCTGGCCAATTAAGAACAGGGATACCATGGTCCTTAAACCAGGTACTGGTTGCTTTGGCACTGTGTGCAGGTGCCAAGTCCTGTTGGAAAATGAAATCTGCATCTCCATAAAGTTGGTCAGCAGCAGGAAGCATGAAGTGCTCTAAAACTTCCTGGTATACGGCTGCGTTGACCTTGGACCTAAGAAAACACAGTAGACCAACACCAGCAGATGACATGGCACCCCAAACCATCACTGACTGTGGAAACTTTATACTGGACCTCAAGCAACGTGGATTGTGTGCTTCTCCTCTCTTCCTCCAGACTCTGGGACCCTGATTTCCAAAGGAAATGCAAAATTTACTTTCATCAGAGAACATAACTTTGGACCACTCATCAGCAGTTCAGTCCTTTTTGTCTTTAGCCCAGGCGAGACGCTTCTGATGCTATTGGTTGTTCAAGAGTGGCTTGATACAAGGAATGCGACAGCAGAAACCCATGTCTTGCATACGTCTGTGCGTAGTGGTTCTTGAAGCACTGACTCCAGCTCCAGTCCACTCTTTGTGAATCTCCCCCACAGTTTTGAATGGGTTTTGTTTCACAATCCTATCCCATTCTAATTTTCTGAGATACTGAATTTGGGATTTTCCTTAGTTGTCAGTTATAATCATCAAAATGAAAAGAAATAAACATTTGAAATATATCAGTCTGTGTGTAATGTAGAGCTGAAACAACTAATCGATTTAATCAATTAAAATCGATTATTAAAATACAAATTTTCATCGATTAGTTGGTAAATAACTTTTATGTGCCGTAAGCGGCTCATTTTGTGCATATTTTAAATCTGTGGTGACCAAAGTGTGGCAGTAATGAGCCACCGGAGGTTTTACTCAGCCAGTACAGCAGGAGAAGTAGCGAATAGCCAATAGCTGGCCTCGTTTTATGTCACGTGCTTCTCGCACAGCGTCTCTGCATGCTCTGCAGCATTCAGCAAGATGGCAGAGGCAAGCGGCAGTGGAGTAGTGAATAACAGCATCTAGAAATAGTGGAGTGGAAACAGAGTGAGTTGATGCAGGAAAGGGACGTGATCCAAGTGCCCAAAACCTCAAAATTGTTTATTTTAAGCTTCAAGCAAATGCATTAGCATTTAACATACCCTGTCAGAACATATGTGTGTCAGGGCTGTACGTTAACTTTTTTTGCACATAGCACTGGTGCTACAGAGGTTGAAAGTTTTGTAGCACAGCCCACAGAATTGTAGCACATGTATTAAACGTCTGTTACCATGTCTGAAAAATGCAAAAAGTGCTATACAATACAAATATTTAAGAATAAAAATAATAATAACAAATATTATTATTATATTTTACAGAAAACATAAATAATTAGAAAGGTCTAAGGTTTTATATTAAAATATTAAATTATGAATAAAAAAATGTGTGACTGTAATGTATTTTTAATGTCGTTATTTTATCTTATGTATTCACTGGGAAAGCAAAAAAGTACTGTACACATCTCAACACCGCGAATCTATCACTGTACTACAGAATATTATAAAATAATATAATTTCTGCCTCATTCTGTGATGTGAAGCCTGTCAGATTACAAAAGTAAGTTATTTCAAACACTCGATTAAAGGGGTGGTAAACCACGATTTCACTATTCTAACTTAAGCTAGCGTGTAATGTTGCTGCTTTAGCATAAACAACATCTGCAAAGTTACAACGTTCAAAGTTTAAAGCAAAGGGAGATATTTGCTTTTAAAGAAATCCATTTCTAAGAACTACAGCAAACGGCCAGTAGGCGACTACACACATTCCTCCAGGGTTGGTGACATCACCAGGCTCAATATTTACATAAACCCCTCCTCCGAGAATATTAAATAGGGGGGGGGGGGGGGGGGGGGTGAGGCCATTTTGTATCGCGGCGCTGTTGTGGTATAGTTAGGCTGGAGTGTTGTTGCCGCGATGCAGAGGAAACGCTGTTATATTCATCCGGATTACAGGTCTGGGGTACTTGCTTTGTTCAGCCTTCATAGGGACAGGGGTGCGTTGCAGAGCGTTTAACATACAACATGTTATATGCACGTGTGTATGAGACAGAAGGGAACAGGCACGTGCGGGGCTCCTGCAGCACATCTCACGGAGGGAAACTTTCACAATGTTCGCGAGTTCAACACCGGATTTGCACAACGTCAGCTGCATAAGACAAACACTGCCAGTGTGTGAATGCACGACGCGCGCGGGGCTCCCTCCCACAGCAGTTTTTCACGGAGGAAAACTTTCACAATGTTCGCGAGTTAAACACCGGATTTGCACAACGTCAGCTGCATAAGACAAACACTGCCAGTGTGTGAATGCACGACGTGCGCGGGGCTCCCTCCCGCAGCAGTTTTTCACGGAGGAAAACTTTCACAATGTTCGCGAGTTAAACACCGGATTTGCACAACGTCAGCTGCATAAGACAAACACTGCCAGTGTGTGAATGCACGACGCGCGCGGGGCTCCCTCCCGCAGCACATTTCACGGAGGAAAACTTTCACAATGTTCGCGAGTTCAATACAGGATATGCACAACGGCTTGACATGAAAGCTGGATTTACAAACAGAAGCTGTTTACGGGCCACAACCTGTAAGTCTGATTTATTTTTCATCGATGTGTTTTCCTGTAATAGGTTGTAGCAAGGAAGTAAACAGATGACAACACTGTTCTGCAAACCAGTCTGTTAAATGCTTATTCATACTTAACGTTGTCCGACGAACACCTAACGTTACAAACACTAACGTTAAAATCTCAACAGCGAACTTGGCATTAGTGTAAATGATTCTTTGATTAGAGCTTTTATGTATTATTTATCTACAGGCATGCTAAACATGGTTCTGTGTGTGATTTGGCTACTATAGTAAAGCCAGTGTTTAGTGTTTTGGGTTAATAGTTCTTGCGACAGATATTTGGCTATAATCGTTCTAAAAATACAAAAGTAACAGTGCCATTCAGTAGCGATCACTATAGATCCGCAGTCTTTACTCTTGAGGACTGAACAGGTTCTGCTCGATCATCTTCACTAAAATGTTCTGGGTCTGATTCGGGCTCAGATTGGTGTGGTTTTATTGACGCCATCGTTTCTAATACTACCCAAAGCACAGTCTACCGGTAAGGTAAGGGGCGTGACGTTTCCGACAAACGTACACTGCGGTTAGCGAATCACAACACACTGGGCCAGCTAACCAATCTGAGCCCATTGCGTATTTTTGAGGGACTGGCTTCATACAACCCGGAAAGCATCAGACCGTTTTACAAGGAGGGACAGAGCAGTGTAGAATAAATGTCAAATATATGAAAAATAATGATTTTTTTTAAAAAACGAAGCATTAACACGTGTTACAGTGCACCCCACAAACACAATCAAGCCTTCAAAACAATGTGTTTTACCACCCCTTTAAATGTTCTCTTTTGTTGGACAACAGGTTTGTAAACGCTTCTCATTACAAGTTTGGAAAGAGGTTGTTGCTTTTTCTAATACACATTAAGGGCTTTAACACTGGGCACGTTTGCTGTGGTCATGTCCAAACGCGATTGTTCCCGGCGCCCCCCGCAGCGCTGGTCTGGTTTCACATTCAACTTGATTCTATCGAACCCTGGTGCACTTGTTCATCTTACGTCATCAAAAATGTGCACGGCGGATGATAGAAAACACGCTGCGTAAATATATTGTGTTTTTATTAATTTGGTGCTATTGTGCGCAGCTGAGTAAACGACACGTGTTTACTGTATGTGCGTCACATGAAGTTAATTTGTTGCCCTGATTACACGCATATGCGCGAATACATTCGTTTCCAAGGTAAATCATCAACACCATCATCCCTTACATGTGTTTTATTGAACTTAATATTCAATATGCTAAACTAATATGATAAAACACATATGCAGGTTAAATTTCCTGAACAAGTGCGCACCCGAGTCCGTGTTGCTTTCACATTCATGTGAATCGCGGCACAGTTCGAGTACCACCTCCTTCAGATAGTCTCGGGTGCGCACGAGCCCGCGATTGACAGCTTTTACATTAGCAATTTTTCATGCAAACCATGCCCCTTTTCGAACTAAAGTGCCAATGACTCCATCTCACAGTGCATGCAGAGATAGAGCAGCATTGCGAACCGATCGCCCTGAACAGTGCTGCGCATCATCTTAACATTATATATAATATATATATTATATATATATATATATATATCCTACCTAACATATATTTATTTATTTAAAAATTGAAGCGATTTTCATAATTTCACAAAGACAAATCTCGATTTTGGTTTAATTTCAGTCAATCGTGCAGCCCTAGATTAACCTCACAGGAGCACAAAAGAAAATTTTCACTTCACTCAAACGAGCTCTAGTCTCACATGCTAAACTGTATCGCACGCGTGCTACTGGGGTAAATATATTCATCGCACAGACCGATTTTTTTGTAGCATGTGCAACATATATGTTGCACTGTACAGCCCTGTGTGTATGCGTCTGCAGCCTCAGCGCAAAACTATGAGGCGCCACGTAGGATTTATTCAAACTTCGCTTATCAATACATACATAACACACGTGCATATACACCTATAAATTACTCGCATATACATGTATACTATTGGATGTTCAAAATACATATATGAAATACACGTGCACACTAATATGAAATACACACCAATACATATTATGTTAGTAATGAATGCATACACACTTGTGAATAACTTGTATATACATATAAACTTGACGCACGCATAGACCTATAAATACTCGCATATACATATAAACTTCCATGCATATACACCTATAAACACTCGCACATACATATACACTCACTGCACGCAGACACACCTATACACACTCGCACATACATATAAACTTCCATTCATATACACCTATAAACACTCGCACATACATATAAACTCGATGCGCGCATACACATCCATAAAACACTCACGCACACATATAAAATAAAACGTGGATGCATGCTTTAGTTGTGTATATATGTATATGCGAGTGATTTCATATGTATATGTGCGTGAACTTTTTTTGCAAACGGAAGGCATTTCAGTGTAAAAGGAAGTCATTTCAGTGTAAAAGGAAGTCATTTCAGTGTAAAAGGAAGTCATTTGTGTGTACTCGGAAGTAACCTGCCTATTTACCGCATTTGCAACTTTGCAATCATGGAGAGGGGTTGTGCTACAACTGAAGCAATTGGCATTTTGCAAAATGTGCTTGCTTCGCCCACTATTATTATAAGATCAATTGCTAATTCAGTTGAATCGAATGTGTCGCCTTCTGCTCAACTGCAGTCAGAATCAGAAACTGAATTGCGCACTTTGTTTCGGCCATCGGCGCCTGCTGTACAAAACATCAATAACAGGCCAACATCATCTGCCGGCAAAGTATATCGCAGGGCTCTCAAGTCTCACACACGCATTTCAACCTGCTCACATGCCACACCTTGTATTTCTCACGCAGAGAAATTTCCAGGATAATGCCCACCAAATTGCGCTGCTATTAGAGAGGAATCAAGTGAGTTCCACATAAAGTTCAGAAGTCCCTGCCACGCACCAGCCAATCAAATAAAAAAAACAGCTACCGAACAGCCAATCAGAAAATAGCATTGCTGTATCCGGTTAAGATTTAGATATTCCCACAACAACAACGTTTACATTCTGCCACCTACTGGTGGTTTAGTTTAGTGTTTTCTTTCCAACATTTCTTAATTGTATATTCAAAAATATTCTTAATTGTATATTCAAAAATATTTAAAACAATCTCTTAACATTTTTCAGTGTAAATGATTTAATTTGATTGGCAACAGCCCTACAGTGTCTTATTTATAGATCAAATTTAAGAATATAAAATGAAAGCTGAATCATAGCCTATATTTAATAAGATTATGGGAAAATGCACTTCATAAAAAGGTAAAAATATCAAAGATATGCAGATTTAAATATCTCAAAGCTGATTGAACACTGGTGAGACTATTGCTTCAGAATAAATTATATTTACATATATTAATAGCAGCGCTTCCGTCTCAGCCGCTCCTGCAACGGACGCAACTCGGAAAAACTATCGGTGTGGATTTTTGCAGATAACCAATTGTTCCACCAATCAGCTATCGGTGCCGATTAATTGGCAAAACCGATGAATCGGTTGATCTCTACTTTTTATGACGTCATGAGCAATCCAGTCATTTATATAGATCCGCGCCCCCGCCCCCTATGTCTCTGAGACACTGTGATCCAGGGCTATGGTCCCTATGCAAGTTCCCATAGTAAGAGAAACACATGAGTTTAATGGGACATCCCTCCCCATAGAAAATGAATGGGGCAAATTTTGGGCAGCTCCTGCACCCCAGGGGTACAACTTATACCCCATTGTGAGGTATGTTCTTACAGGGCCTGTCAGCCTCTTCAAATTTTTTTAAATCACGAGTCTCTACGAAATCCTCGCTCGGAGCTATGACTCATTAAAGTTCGTCGCAATGTTAAGTCAATGGGATTTTTCGGCTACTTTTTCACCCCTGGGCTGAACATCGTATATCTTAGAAAAGATATAGCACACCATTCCCGAATAAGCCGCATGATTTGACGCCTCATTCATGGGTCTGTGACAAAATATGTGGGAGGAGCCAAACTTTTGTCCAGACGGAAGAATAATAATAAGTATGGTGGAAAACAATAGTGATGCCTTGCTACGCAAGCACCACTAATAATTAGATAAATTAATTACAGATGTAATCACATGCAGGTCATTTTTAAAGTGCATTGTATCAAATGATTAATTTAAATGTTGGTACATAGTAGTTAAGGCCACCTAATGTAAAGTGGGTCTGTTTTGTGAGTGTGTAGCACCAATAATGCAAGCACAAAGTAAAACAGGTATTTCTGGGAATGGACACAAATTTCATGATTCGAATCGATACACAAGCTTGCGATTCGATTCCAATTCAATTAGTTTTGATTCGATATCGATTATTTTGGATATATATCAGAAAAGTACTGTACATGGCACATTTTCTCAAGAAAAAAAATCTAATGAGTAACTAGCTAATGCTGTAAACTATACATGGGATTCAGTTGGTACTACATTACTATAATAATGGTTAAAATAAACTGGTTTGTATTCAGACACTTAAATTACACTCTGAAGTTTTAAAGGTCCCATGGCATGAAATTTTCATTTTATGAGGTATTTCAACATTAATATGAGTTCCCCTAGCCTGAATATTGTCCCCAAGTGGATAGAAATGTTGATCGGGGTAAAACCGAGTTCTGGCTGTCTCTCTCTGCCTTTGAGAAAATGACAGGCCCGACTAGCCAATCCTGAAGGCTCCTGGTTTGACGTCCAAGCAGGCACGGTTTCCTCCCTTTCCCCCGCCCAGAGAATCTGGCACGCCCATGCAAACGCTCGAGAGATCATTAACGTTACTTGTGAACGAGTGAACGCTGGCAGTTTCTCAGTGTTTGGATGTACAAATGAAAACAGAAGTCTTTCTTCAGTTCCTTCTGATCTGTGATCAGTGATTTCTGATGTGTAGCTAATTATTTATTATTTGTGGACACGCAGCGGCTTCTCTCTCTCCCGACAGAACGGTGTTTTCGTGTTTTCTATCTTGAGAGTCAGTGTTTTTGTACGTCCTCGTCGCGTCTATCTGTTCTTAAATGTGCATACAGTCTTTTCTGTTTAACATCAGCAGTCACATCTTTAGAGATAAACTTCACACACGCCGAAGCTCGGCCTCCAACATCCCCGACCCCCAGTACTGCATCTGGCCCACAGCGGAGGCACCAAACGCGGCGTGAGATTAAGCAGAAGGAGGGTAAGCGTGAGGGTATCTGGGCTAGGCTAGCCAGCTTTCCCCACAATAAACTGGATTACATTCGATTACAGCTGTTGTGTCTTTGTTTGCGCTGTGTAAGTTACTCAATGCGCGTCAATGACGCTATTCATATGATTGGAACATATCTAGAAATAATGCTATATTCAACACTTACTAACTCGTTCATCTCGCTGTAATGATACATTGCATGTGTTACAAAGTTGGTAGAATAATGATGAAGAGGACTCGGTGTGACTGGGACTCGTGTTTATTCAGAACTCTCAGATACAAACACAATAAACTCGCGCTGACTGACAGCGCTCTCATAACTCAGTAGTTACTATAAATAACTTTGTTAGCAATCGCTTCGTCTCCGTGATGTCCGGTTCGCGAACGAATCATTCTTTTGAATCGGTTCTTTTTAGTGAACCGAACCAGTTCACCAAATCGGACTGAATCGTTCTGAACGGTTCGCGTCTCGAGTCAGCGCTGATCCATAATTTACTAAAGTTACTAACTTTCTGACATGAGTGACAGTCCCTCCGACTAGAAATAAACTAATAACCTGAAGTATATGCTAGTAACTACAACAGTTCACCCTGAACTGAGACATGCTGAGAGAACTGATGAGAAGTGAACACAGGTCCATCCGTCTCTCTGGCAGACTCGTGCCTGCTCGTGCCTCGTTAAACCACGCCCCCTCCGCTCATTTAAAATGCAAAGATGTCAGCCAATCACAACAGTGGGCGTTTTTACTGAAGTCTCACAGCAGACACGCCTCTTGAAGCAGGGCATTCAGCCACAGGGCAAACAGCAGTATAGAAAAAATGCCTTTTATTTCTAAATTATGACATTTTATGATGTAAAAATCATACTAATAATATAAGTACACCTCAGGAAACACTATAAAATAATAGAAAAATGCCATGCCATGGGACCTTTAATAATAATAATAATAATGTTATAATACTAACTTTACAATTACATAATTATATTTATACTCCAAAAAAAAAATACTTTTTAAACAAGTAGTTTGAGTATTTAGGATGATGTCACACATGTCAGCACTTTCAGCACTCCAGCAAGATCTCTTCTAACGTTTCTTATCCGTGACGACCACATACTGAAGGCCACCATTCGAGATCTTAGAGGAACAAACAGGAAACAGCTTGTTAGTTCTCATGACACAATCTCCCAGCATCTCTGAGCTGCTCACTGAGTCTGATATGAACATATAAAGTGTCTGGTGACTGAACTGACTGGAATCCAAATGCAGAAAGAAGAGGACACAGATCACTGGTACTGGATGAAGCATGACTCTGGATCATTCACTGACACAATCATCTCATTAGTATTTGTAAAGAGTTACACAACACTGAAACATTCATCATCAACACATATAGCCTAATCTAGATGGGACTAATAATAAAATCAATGGATGAAGTTATTAAGAACCAAAATGGTTCTCCTATTACATCATTGCAAAAACAAAAACAGACTTTTGGAACCTTTATTTTTGAGTGTGGTGAATGTGTCATAAACAACTAAAGAGAAACGTTTGGCTTTTAATGGGACAAGCAAGCTGCAGTAAATGAAGGAAGTCAAGGCGTTGTGGTGCACTGGGTGAGTGTTATGGGATTGAATTTGGCTTCATTTAATTTTTATTAAATCTATTTAAATTTTTTAATAGATTATAATAGTCTGGATTTAATGGGTGTACCTTCTGTTTATCTGTTTATCTATTTACTAAATGTAGCACCTTGTAAGTACCCATGGTCGGAGCCAGCAGTGTCTCTACATTGGCAGCTTTAAGAAGCCATTAATAAGCTAAGTTTCATGTCTTCAGGGAAGATAGACACAATATATGCAAACAAAGTCTTTTGATTATGACATTAAAATCAGGAACTAGTTGACAAACTAAAAAAGCAGTGGCTTCTCTTTTGGGAAATAGATCAGTGCGCTTTCTCAAAAGTTTATTGATAAGTTGGCTGCATTTTTTCATATATAGAAGAGAAAATACTTTTGGAGGAGTTTGGTTTATTTCTGATGACAGAGAACTTCTGCAGGATTTGGAGCATCACCTGTAAATGATCAGTCATGTTACACAAGCCCTTTGGGAGCACATGATGATACAGATTTTACAGTGAACGTGGTTTTCAATGAATGAAAAACTAAATCAGCACCAGAGCACATTAAAAACCATTTCAAATAGCTGCGGGTATTGAAAGAAAAATTCTTCATCTTGATAGAGATCAAAACTAGAGTTTTGTGGTATTTAGTTCATGTCTGCTTCTTTTAGCTCATTTTAAAACATTTCATGATTTCCTCAACTACACTGTAAAATCCAACAGTTGTTCTTACTAAGACTTTTTAGTAAACTTTACTTAATGTCCAGTGATTTGTTGCACTTACTTAAAACAATTAAGTAATCTGAACTATTTGCATGCTATGCCTTCGTTACTTAGAAAACCCAAGTAAACATTACTTGACTGGTTTGAGTACCATTTTGCCAAAGCAAAAAAACAAAACAAAACAAAAAAAAAAGTGGGCAGGCGGGCAAAGTGTTTTTGATGCGGGGCAATTTTTAAAAGACTTTTCACTCATTTCCTCTACTTTCTCTCACCATAATTGTGATTAGTGTTCCGTTTGGTTGGGCACTTGGAACTTTCATATTCATTCATATTATTGTAATTATCTTCCTATTAATACAGTGATGCAACAATAAATCATAGTTATTTGATTTCAAAAGAAGGGAAGTAATAAATATTACATTACATTACATTACATATATATATATATATATATATAAATATATATATATATATTAGGGCTGTAGCGATACACTAATCTCACGATACGATACGATACATGATATTCCTGTTCACGATACGATTCGATATAATTCGATACACATCATTTTCTGAAAAATTTAAAGGGGACAGAGTGATTTTGGTGACATCTTTTGAGTGTTTCATTTACTTGGATTTAATTAACTGAACTGAAAATTACACAATATATGTCTCTGACTGGACAGAGAGTCTACAGCTTGCACAGCGTCTCAATCAGCTCCCTAGTTCAGTCAGGGCACTAATCAGGGATCAGCCCATTGACTTATGTCCTGATCAGTGCCCTGACTACTGAACCAGGAGCTGATTGAGACGCAAGCAGTTTTCTCAAATGAAACGGTAAATTCTCATGAAGTGACGTTTTATGCGTTCGTGTCGGCAGAGACTACAAGAGCGAGTGCGCGCGCGGCGCCCGTCATCCACACAGACGCAGAACATGCAGGAGTAATATTTAAATAGTATTTTATTATTTAATATTGCTTCAGTCTGGAGCCCTGCGCTTAAATTAACACAGAAGCGACTGAACGCAGCTGCTATGGTGAGCTATTTTTAGAACAGACTCAGGCAACGCGGGCAACTCATGTGGTCTTTGCGGGCGACTCTTGTTGTTGACCCCTGAGTCTAAGTCGTCGCTTTCCTTCTTCTTTTTAAACCCAAAGTGCTCCCACACATCTGCTTTTAAGCATGAAGGTGCTGGATTTATATTCGCTGCCATTTTCTTGAATATCCTCGCTCTGACTCCGTTAACAAGAAGAGGTAACGTTAGATGTCGCCGTCTGTGTAATAGAAAGATAGAAAGGGAACTATATTTCATGTCAAATAATGATGTTTTAACATATTATTGCTAATATTTATATCATATGCATAATCTTTTAATTGGGTTGATATACTCCCTCTATAGTTGTGACTAGCAATTGACCAGGCTTGAGTGAGTCACACACACACTTCAACATTCAGCATGCAAAACACAACAACGGTAACAAGGATTTTTATTTATTTTATTTTTTATTATTAATAAGACCTTTACAATTTTATTTGCTGTCGTTATTGGGGTTATACTGACAAAAGACAAATAGTTAAATAAAACCAAAAATAGTAAAACAAAGCAATTAATTTATTCATGCTGCAATGCACTCAGGGAGTACACTTCCTCAGATCACAGATAGAATTAAGTTGACAAAACTTAAACGGTTTAAGTAAGAACAACTTAATTGCACAATTGAATTAGGTAAACTGAACAAATTAATCACTTTCCTCAAATCATTTGAGTTTAGTCTGTTTGCCTTTTTAAGTTATCGGTACTTAAACATTTATTTTAATTCAATGAAGAGACCACATTAGGTCAACTCAATTAAAGAGTTGTCAGTGTCCCCATTACTCAAATAAATTGAGGGAATCACTTTCCTCAAATAATTTTTGTAGTCTCAACTTATTAGGGTTTACAGTGTAATAAGTTGAGACTACTCAAATTATTTGAGGAAAGTTAATTCACCCATTCATACACCGACGGCGGTGTCAGCCATGCAAGGCGCCATCCAGCTCGTCGGGAGCAGCTGGGGTTAGGTGTCTTGCTCATGGACACCTCGACACTTGGTCAGAACCACTAACCTTCCAGTTTGTAGACAACCTACATGAATCACTGAGCCACTGCCAAATTAAAAGATTATGCCATAAATATTAGCAATAATATGTTAAAAGATCATTATTTGACATGAAATATAGTTATATATTATTAATTCACAAATGTATACACTGTAAAATCCAACAGTTGTTCTTACTAAGACTTTATTAGTGAACTTTACTTAATGTCCAATAATTTGTTGACCTTACTTAAAACAAGTAAGTAATCTGAACTATTTGCATGCTATGTTACTTAAAAAACTCAAGTAAACATTACTTGACTGGTTTGAGTACCATTTGGCCAAAGCAAAAAAACAAGCAGGCGGACGTGCGGACGGGCAAAGTGTTTTTGAGGTGGGGCAATTTTTTATAGACTTATCACTCATTTCCTCCACTTCCTCTCACCATAACTGTGATTAGTGTTCCCTTTGGTTGGACACTTGGAACTTCATTCATATTATAGTAATTAACTTCCTATTAATGCAGCAATGCAACAATAAATTGATTTCAAAACAAGGGAAGTAATATATGTATATGTAATATTTGTCCATTAATGATATAAAATATAACTATATTTCATGTCAAATAATGACCTTTTAACATTTTTTTTGCTAATATTTATGGCATAACCTTTTAATTGAGTTGATATAATCCCTCTATGTTTGACACAGTATCATTTGACCATGCTTGAGTGTGTCACACACAGACTTGAACATTCAGCATGCAAAACACAACAATGGTAACAAGGATTTTTTTTATTCATTTTTTTATTTTTTATTATTAATACGACCTTTACTATTTTAGTTGCTGTCATTATTGGGGTTATACTGACAAATACAAATAGTAAAATAAAGCCAAAAATAGTCCAACGAAGAAATTAATTTATTCACGCCACAATGCACTCTGGGAGTACACTTTCTCAGATCCCAGATAGAATTAAGTTGACAAAACTTAAACGGTTTAAGTTAGAACAACTTAATGCAATTAAGTAATGCTTACTTAATTGAATTAAGGCAACAAGTTTGCACAATTTAATTAAGTAAACTGAACTAATTAGTTTTTACAGTGTATATATATATATATATATATATATATATATATATAATATTTATTACTTCCCTTCTTTTGAAATCAAATAACTATGAATTATTGTTGTATCGCTGCATTAATAGGAAGATAATTACAATAATATTAATGAATATGAAAGTTCCAAGTGCCCAACCAAACGGAATACTAATCACAATTATGGTGAGAGGAAGTGGAGGAAATGAGTGAAAAGTCTTTTAAAAATTGCCCCGCCTCAAAAACACTTTGCCCACCCGCTTGTTTTTTGTTTTTGTTTTTTTTGCTTTGGCAAAATGGTACTCAAACCAGTCTTTGTTTTTTTTTTTTTTTGCTTTGGCAAAATGGTACTCAAACCAGTCAAGTAATGTTTACTTGGGTTTTCTAAGTAACGAAGGCATAGCATGCAAATAGTTCAGATTACTTAATTGTTTTAAGTAAGTTCAACAAATCATTGGACATTAAGTAAAGTTTACTAAAAAGTCTTAGTAAGAACAACTGTTGGATTTCACAGTGCATGTTTCATTTGTGAATTAGGATAAATGTTTTTATCTATTATTATTTATTTCTATTTATGTATCATTTCTTTCTGTTAAAATCTTATATTGATTGATTTAGTTAATTCTTTTTTTCTTCTGGCTTTTAAATGATGTGATGTGTTTCAGATAATTATTTTAATTAAATAACTGTAAATCTCTCTCTCTCTCTCTCTCTCTCTCTCTCTCTCTCTCTCTCTCTCTCTCTCTCTCTCTCTCTCTCTCTCTCTCCCTCTCTCTCTCTCTCTCTCTCTCTCTCTCTCTCTCTCCCTCCCTCCCATTACGTAGATTTTAACACCTTCCTAATTAAACCACTGGGTAAATGAAAGCTCTCTGACGTGTTGGAACGATAATGAGACTCAGAGAATCCGTTAATCTATAGGAGAAATCCTGGAAACAAGGTGTTAATAATCATTTTTAATTTTCACTAAAGGGGGATGTGTGAGATTTCCCACCATAACAGAAAGAGAGCGAACGATTTCTGAAATCATATTTCATATATACATAATAATTATACAAAGTACACATGCGTATATTATGTAAACAAATTTTTTTTTGGATGTGATTAATCGATTTGACAGCACTAATATATATATATATATATATATATATATATATATATATATATATATATATATATATATATATATATATATATATATATATATATATATATATATATATATATATATATTATATATATATATATATATTATATATATTATCAAACTAATAATTTACTTGATTTATGTGACATTTTCAATCATTTTAAGAAGCATTTCTCAATACTTCACACAATGAACACAACATCAGTCTATGTGGGCTAAACTGTGGATCATTTATCATTGCTTTGGCACAAAATGCATTCAGTGACTGTATACCTACAGGCCAATTTGTACGTTTACATTCTCTTTTCAAAACTCTTATAAGTTCAAAACCTAACTTAATACAAACATGAATAAGACAGCAATTTGCTACATTTCCACAGTATTACAATATTGAAATATATTTTGAATCTAAAAAAATTAAATACAATCAAAACAATTAGATAATCTGTAAATCTTTCAATTTCATTACTATATACAAAAGAGGAAAACTTGACATGGACCTTTGGATAATTAGTTTTCTCGTTTTTGTCTTCAAAGCAGAAAAACAGAGAAAAAAAACATTTGTCACATATTCAACCTTCTCATGAACATAAAAAGCCAATCTCATGTATTCTTTTTTCATGTTTTTTGGTTTTATTTGTAGTAAAACCATTGTTAATTTTCATAGTGCACTGCACAGCTTTTGATAGTTGGTCAGTCAAGTAAAACAGGCAGTGTGCCAAATATATGTAGGCTGGGGGTAGGCTAGTTGTGGGTGCAGATGAGAAGAAAAATGATATTTATGAGATAAACTAATATTTCACGGCATATGTAGGTGAATTTATGTCTGCACAGAAGAAAGCCCTGTCTAGGCTCCTTACTAGGTCTGTTTGATGAAAAAGAGATTAAATGTAGTTGCAATAAACAATTTAATAATCCACACAACTGTAGCAGTGGATGACTATTCTGTTGCGTGAAATTGTGGAACAACTGATGACGACATATTTTATATTTGGTTGACGAATCAATGGAAAGAGGCATTTAATCCCCGCTCACATAGAGATTGAATATTCAAGCTGTTTATCCATTTTGGTTTTATTGTGTTTCCATTTCGTGAATTAGAAGTGTGATGAAAATTTAAATAAAAATATAAAAAATAAACAAATTAGTTTTTTTATGTTAACTGATACTGTTTTTTTGATGGCTGATGCCGATTTAAATGCATTTTTTTGCATTTAAATAATTATTTTTCTACACATTCGATCATTTGCCTCCATCCCAATACTGAACAACGCAACATACATTCACATCACACGTTAGTGGTAGAGTTATACTCACGGAACACTATAGTTACAATCACGAAAGTTCATTATTTGCATGCGTTTTAAAGCCTTGCCGGTTAAGCATTTCATTAGCGTGCTTATGCACAAGCGCTTTTACGAGCACGCTCACTAAAAACCTGTCAAACACGTGATTACTGGACTAAGTGGTCTTACTGCGCTAATACTGTCAAATACACACAAGGCTTACATAAACACAGTCGGTTAAGTATAAAGAGAAAGTACAATCGGCGTGTCTGTATATTAGATGCACGCAGGTCTTAAATTGACAGCAGCGCAGCCTAGTGAACATGCTGCCGCTTGTCCTTAAAGGTAGGCTACAGTTCACCTCTAAAAATGTTGTCATTATTTAGTCCCTCTAATGTTGTTCCAAACCTGTATTAATTTCTTCTGTTGGACACAGACAGTTGAATACCAGACAGTTGATGGTAGCATTGACATCCATATTACTATTTCCTAAAATGGGGACCAGCAACTGTTTGGTTTCCAACATTCTTCAAAATATATTTTATGTCCAACAGAAGAAAGAACTTTATTCAGGTTTAAAACAACTTGAGCCAGAGTAATCAATGATAGAATACATTTTTTTGAATGAACTATTAATAAAACAACAAAAGACAAAGAGAAAATCACTTGCTCTTGACTGAAAAACTTTAATACAGTAGCTTTAATAAGAATCATTGTATATTTTATAGTGAAGTCTATGTAGTGCTTTATTTTTACATTTATCCATTCAATTTCATACTTAAATGCTGCTGTACAGCTCTGAGCTGCCAGTTTAAATCTTTATATATATTTATTTTATATTATACAATACACTAGGAATGTGTACAAGGGTTTTTATAAGTAAAGTTTTAAGTTTAAGTAAGGTTTTTCAAGTCTTTTAAGTAAAATTAAAAAATAGTATTTTTTTCTCCTTAACCTCTTGCTGTTCCTGTCTCCTTAGAATAGAATAATAAAAAACACTTGTGACAAGCCATCAGAACCGAACCGAAAACCGTGGTTAAAAAACTGAGGTATGTTTTGAACCATGGACTAACTGTATTGTTGCATCCCTAATAAATAAATATAAAAAATATAAATATATATATATCAGGCATAACATTATGACCTTGTACTCAACACTTGTTTTTTGGGGGATTTATCTGGGGATCTGGGGAATTTGGAGGCCAAGTCATCACCTCAATCTCATTGTTGTGCTCCTCGAACCATTCCTGAACCATTCTTGCTTTGTGGCAGGGCGCATTATCCTGCTTAAATAGGCCACAACCACCAGGGAATACTGTACTGCAACAATGCTTAGGTAGGTGGTACGTGTCAAAGTAACATCCACATGGATGTCAGGACCCAAGGTTTCCCAGCAAAACATTGTCAAAAACATCACACTGCCTCCGTTGGCTCTCCTTCTTCCCACAGTTCATCCTGGTGCCATGTGTTCCCCAGGTAAGCGATGCACACGCACCTGGCCATCCATGTGATGTAAAAGAAAACGTGATTCATCAGACCAGGCCACCTCCTTCCATTGGTCCGTGGTCCAGTTCTGATGCTCACGTGTCCACTGTTGGCGCTTTCGGTGCTGGAGAGGGGTCAGCATGGGCCCATACGCAACAAACGGTGATGCACTGTGTATTCTGACACCTTTCTGAGCCAGGGGCGTAAATCACGGGGGGGGACGGGGGGGACAGGACCCCCCCAATCTGAGGGCTGTCCCCCCCTAAAAACCATGCTGAGTATTGTAAATAATATAATGATATATACTTAAAATAAATGTGTAAGTAGTAAAACAATACAAAAGCAAACAGGACAGAAAAATGCGTTTAAGTTTAGAAAAATGTTGAGTCCCCCCTCCCCCCTTGCCCCACAGTGGTTTGATCCACCGCGCACCTCAACTAACGTTACCCATAGAACGTAAAAAATCTACCACACAAGTTTGGGGAGACAACAAAGCTCTTCAGACAGCAGTTATGAAACTCCAGTAAGCTGTCAAAACTATTTTATTCACTTTAAACATCAGATTAACTCTTTCTGACTCTTTTCTCTTTAATACAGATTAGGCAAAACACTTTTAACATCACTTGCCCAGCGCGGCACCGCCCCGGGCCACCGTCGTTTTCATTTTTATAGTAATAAAATAATTTTGTTTAGTTAGAGAACAGACACAACAATTAAAAACCGAACGTGTCTGCTCAATACAGCACGAGCCGAACGAAAGTCAGATTTCATTCATCACTAGAGCAAACAGCTGACAGACAAGAAGATCGCGGAACATTTGGTTTCAAAGCGAAATGTAAAAGTGCCTACTTAAGGGAGTGTGTCATTGTACTGTTTTCTTGCTGTGTTTTTCATTGAGAATAATAGGCTAATGAACCCATAATTCAAGCAACCCGAACCCGCCCTCGAATTGGCGCTAATTCTAAATCTAAAGTATATGCGGACGGCCGCTCCGCCAGATCTGTGTTGGGCTTGCTGCAGTTGAATATCTAAAGATCTGAATATCATAGTATAAAATACTATGTGGAGGATACGAGATAATTTAATAATTATAATATGACTGCGTGGTGAACCTTACTCATATTTAAACAACTATTGCTTTGTGTTGTTGGTCAGATAAAATGACAGAGAAAAGAAAAACGAACATTAGATAATTTTTCAGTGCACCAAAACGCCAAATAAGCACAAAATGTTTTTTTTATTATTATTATATATATATTTTTTGTGGTACACATATCCTTACAAGTATGATTTTGGTTGTATTATTTGTGTCCCCTTCAAAAATTGCTCTTGAGAAATTTCATGTTTATCGTCCCCCCCAACTGTTAGATGAAATTTACGCCCCTGAGTGCAGCATTAACTTCTTGAGCAATTTGAGCTACAGTAGCTCGTCCACACAGGCCAGCCTTCATTCACCACGTGCATCAATTAGCCATGACCCTGTCACCGGTTCACCACTGTTCCTTTCTTGGACCACTTTTGATAGATACTGACCACTGCAAACCGGGGACACCCACAAGACCTGCAGTTTTGGAGATGCTCTGACCTAGTCGTCTAGTCATCACAGTTTGGCCCTTGTCAGACTCGCTCAAATCCTTACGCTTGCCCATTTTACCTGCTTCTAACACATCAACTTTGAGGACAAAATGTTCACTTGCTGCCTAATATATCCCACCCACTAACAGTTGTCGTGATAATCAGTGTTATTCACTTCTCCTGTCATAATGTTATGCCTGATCGGTATATACACATACATACACATATACACTTTATATTTATTTAAATTAATATTTAATAAATTAGAAATAAATGATTTGAAAAATGGTTTTATCTAAATTAAACAGACTTACTTTAGATGGCAACTTTCTGATTCTGTAATCATATTACAGTATTTTTCACAAATAATGAAATTGTTGAAAAATAAAAAGGAATTAAACCAACAGGGCATCTGGGAAGTTTATTCTTCAAATAAAGACAAGGTAACACTAATTTTACTAACAGCACGGTGAAAATTACATGAATATGACAACTGAATACAGCGCAGCATAGTTTGAAATCAAGGGTTTAAAGTTTGTTGATCGTGCTTCTCAGTGGAGCTGCACTCGGATCAATTCACACGGACTGACCGTCACGCACGGAGAAACACTTCAGAATAAGTCTACAAGGTTTGTGAAATCAAATGTTTATTAGATATTAAAAGATTTGTTTAAATTATATAAATGCATATTTGCTGAATGCTGACGGTAAATGAGAAAGTATAAACGTAATAATAATATGTTATTTTTAGAAACTAAAATGTCAATTGTGCTAGCTGATTTCTCTCTACATCACATCACTGCCTCTCTAAAACTTGTGATTGTGAATTACATGAAAAATTATTATAGTTTAAATTTATATTAAATAAAATGTTGCTTTTTTGACCCTAAGTATTACTTAAGGGCATATTTATATGTAATTTCATAATTACCTCTATTGTCTTTGAAATATGGTTAAAGTGTACTGCCAAATGTACTGACAAGTGTTTAAGGTAAACTAAATTATACTAGGGCTGTCACTTTTTATTCGATATTCAAATATGCATTCGAACATGACGTGAAATATCCTTAATCGAACTATAAATAAACTATCCAGTTTTTGAGAGTCCTGCACGTGTGCGGGTACCCGCGAATATTGCTGAAACGGGTGAAAAACATCCCAACTGTGTCGGATACGGATGCGGGTCGGGTCGGACAAGGGAGAACACGGGTCTTAACACGGGTTTTAAACAGTCACGTGCAAACAAATATATATAAAAAATATCCGCCGCTCCCATTACGCGCATCATGCAAGAAAACGCTCTCTCCACCTGTATTTCAAGATGATAAAATAATTTCAAATCCATATTAGTTTATTTGTGCCCGCGCAGCGCGCGCGCCCTCCCAGGAGAATCACAACCGCGCGCGATCTGCCTGCTACATATTATACGTTATTAGTATTATGTTTACTGAGTTTGGTCTCTTAATAACAGTGTCTTAGTACATTAAGCGTTTTATTAGGGGGACCGGGGGCGCTCGTAGATATTCTAATATATTCAAATACATTGCTTGATATTTGATATCCGTTCGAATTAGATTTTTCTAAAAAATGACAGCCCTAAATAATACTTTAGTGTAATTTCTACTGAAACATGGCATTTATTTTAAAGTTAAACTGTAAATGTGTCGGCACCAATAGCCTCGTGGGCAGTGCGCTGACATATAGCGCTGTTGCGCTTTGGGCGACCCGAGTTCAAGTCCTGGCTCGTGGACCTTTCCCTACTGTCCTATCATAATAAAAAAATCTAAAAAACAAACAAAAAGTAATACTAAATAACACACAACTGTTAAAATTATAATATGTTGTATATTTACATGTGCTTTAGTAGAATGTTAGTCAACGCATGGAAATAAGTGTACTTCTTTAAACCACAACAAAATAATATTAAAAAAATTATTTAAAATGTACTTTAAAATATTACAAAGTGTAAATTTTAAAAGTGTACTTAAGTGTGTTATGAAACAAAGTGTGTCATGAAAGTACATTCAAGTGGCTATTTAATGTTTTATTATCTGCAAGTACATTTTTGTTAAATATTCTTTGAAATGGACTACAAGTGCACATTCAATACAATAAACTTCTTTTTCTCAAGGGTTGGTTTTTTAATAGATCCCATTTGCATACATCATGTCCTCAGCTCTTGGGATGCTATTCCAAAATAATCCAGCAGGAAGCTTGTGTTTTAAGACGACACTAATCACAATAACAAATCAAAGCACCAGGTTTACATAAGGACTCAAAGTTCAGGTGTTACAGAGTGTCCTTCACCAGCTGGCAAACAGTCCCACAAACCAAAGCAGCATTAATATTCATAGCGTAGAGAGAGCAGGTGCCATCAGAGGTTGTTAGTAAGTTCATGCAACATGTCGCATACACAAATTATTCATGCCAAACAGCCATAGAATAGACTCTCTCTCTCTCTCTCTCTCTCTCTCTCTCTCTCTCTCTCTCTCTCTCTCTCTCTCTCTCTCTCTCACTCTCTCTCTCCATGTCTGTTTCCTCTGTTTATTAATAAAGCATCAGCTTAAGTTTTAGCAAGTGATCAGACCAAAATGATGTGTCTCAGATCTGATAGACGAAAGCATCTATACTATACTATACTATACTATACTATACTATACTATACTATACTATACTATACTATACTATACTATACTATACTATACTATACTATACTATACTATACTATACTATGATTTTTCTAAGAGGGCCCATTTCATCCCTCCTATAAAAATAAAGTTAGTATTTGTCTGAATATAGTCTGAATATAATTACTTATAATTTGAATTGTATCAATTATACATATTGATTATAATAATTTATAATTATAGACAGAGCATTAAATATATTATTATGAATCCTTAAAATATTTAAATTTTTATAAAAATTCTATGGCTTTTTGTTCTACTGCATACATTTTTATGAGCCTCTCTCAGTGCCGTAATGAATCTCACTCCAGATTAAATGTTTTCAAATACAGAATATTGCTTTAAATTATTCAATGATATAAATCATTAATCTCATACATTTTAACTTTTTTTATCAATACATGAAAAGCCAGTCTCATAGCTGGATTTTAGTAAATATAGCGTATTTTAGAATATTTATCAGTTGTCATCATTAACTAAAACTATTAAAAATCTAATTTTGGTAATTAAAATAAACTATATATATATATAATTAAAAATAGTAAATGGCAAAACAAAAAAAACTAAATAATTAATAGAAATGTTGTCTTGGCAACTAACCAAAATACATAATAGATTAAAAAAATAATAATAATAAATATGACAAAAGCATATACAATTACTAAAACTTAAATCACAAAGAGATCAACATATTTGATTGGCTGCAAATAAAATGCAAATTGACAGTAACAAACATATGCTGATAAACAAATAAAAGGCACATGGGGTCACCTAATAGCACATTAGGGGTCACTTCCAGTAAAAATTACCAGAATTGACACTGTATTTATAAAACTGCTTATCATATAACAGAAAATAAAATAAGAATTATGTTTTGGAAAATTGCCCATTGCCAATCTATTTAGTAGTTAAGGTCAGTACTCTTTCCAGTGGTCAGATGAACTGAGAACAGCTTCATGTGTTCAGTATCATGTCTTTTTGCCATGTGTCTATTCAGATCTGATGATAAAATGCCATAGAAAACTGATGCATGTTTCATGCATTCTTCTCAGGAGAGAGAAAGCGAAAATAGAATTGTGGTGGAACTTGCAGCTCTATCGTCTCAAACAGAACAGATCACAGGAGAAAGTTCCAGGTTCAGCATAAAATCAGCTCTGCATCCTGCTGCCGATTACCACAGAAAATCATTTCATCTTGTAAAAACAAACAGATCATGTGTGCAGTGATGCATTTGTAATGGAGCTGTTTCAATCTATCCCTATCTTGAAATATAGAGCAGTCGTTGTCACTCTGAACTGTCATTGCATGAAAACAACCGTTGAAGACTTTTTCATAGTCATGAGAGTGAGTAAACCCTAGTGAAAAAGAAGTATACTTATTATGGAAATAATACACTTTAAAAGAACATACTTAAGTGCAAACGTCTCGGTTACGTATGTAACCCTCGTTGCCTGAAGGAGGGAATGGAGACGTACGTCGGAACTGACCGACGAATTGGGATCTGATCTCAGAGACCAATCTACTTCGAGTGTGTTAAAAACGAGCCAATGGAGATTGGCATGCGATTAACACATTCCACGCACCGCCCCGCAACGCGGGTATAAATAAGGAAGTGGAATGCTTGATCATTGCTTTTTTCTGCTGAGGACCCGAACTAGTGACTCGGCCCCCTAGCGGAAGCGCAGCACCTGGCGATGGGACGTACGTCTCCGTTCCCTCCTTCAGGGAACGAGGGTTACATACGTAGCCGAGACGTTCCCTTTCAGATGGCCGCAACGTCTGGCACCGCAGGGGTGACGGAGGAGCTCGACAGGGTTAGCCGTTTCCGGGGAACACAACTGGAGACAATAGATGCACGTATCCGGCCCAGACGGCGGGAGTGGCGTTGCAAGCCGACACTTAGAACGGGCACTTAGCGCTACTGGCCCCTGGGGGCGAGGATGCGGGAAGATACCGGCTCTACACAGAGGCTATATAATCTAGCGAACGTGTTAGGTGTCGCCCAGCCCGCAGCTCTACATATATCTGTCAGCGAGGCGCCTTGAGCCAGCGCCCAGGAGGAAGCAACACACCTTGTTGAGTGTGCTTGCAACCCGAACGGGCAAGGCACGTCTTGGGACTGGTAAGCCAAGACGATAGCATCCACTATCCAGTGGGCTAACCTCTGCTTGGAGACAGCCTTTCCCTTCCGCTGGCCTCTGTAACAGACGAAAAGTTGCTCTGAGGTCCGAAAGCTTTGAGTCCGATCAACGTAAGCGCGAAGAGCGCGGACGGGACATAAAGCCTGGGCTGGGTCTGCCTCCTCCGAAGGCAGCGCTTGCAGGTTGACTACCTGGTCCCGGAAGGGAGTGGTATGAACCTTGGGCACGTATCCAGGGAGTTGACGGGTTGACCGGCCTGAATTCTAGGCACGTTTCGTTGACCGAAAGTGCATGCAGGTCCCCTACCCTCTAACTGACAGACTGCAAAGGCTCAAAGGGAGGGCTCTGAAGTGCTCTGAGCACTAGAGCCAAGTCCCAAGAGGGTAACGAGTTTGGACGAGGAGGATTTAGCCTCCTCGCACCTCTGAGGAACCTGACGATTAGGTCGTGCTTTCCCAAGGACTTACATTCGACTGCGTCATGATACGCCGCTATTGCTGCGACGTACACTTTGAGGGTGGAGGGAGACAGCCTTCGCTCCAGCCCGTCTTGCAGGAAAGAAAGCACGACACTAACCGAACACCTTCGGGGGTCTTCCCGGTGGGAAGAGCACCATTCAACGAACAGGTTCCACTTCAGAGCGTAGAGGCGCCTCGTAGAGGGGGTGCCGAGGGTGCCGCCGGTCAGGGAATAGTACCACTGGCAATGGGTCGAGTCCGGAGAGGCAAACAGGTCTACCTGTGCGGCTCCAAAGAGGTCCCATATCAGCTGGACCGCCTGGGGATGGAGTCTACACTCTCCCGGAGGTGTCGGCTGCCGTGAGAGCTCGTCGGATGTCCGGTTGCACCTGGGATATAAATGGCACGAAGCGACCTCAGATGCTTCTGACTCCAAGGAGGAGGTGGCGGGCGAGTTGGAACATGCAACGGGAGCGTAGACCACCGTGACGGTTGATGTACGCAACGGCCGCAGTGTTGTCCGTACGGACCAGTACATGCTTGCCACGCAGTGCCAAGTGTACTGCTAACAACTCGAGGCAATTGATATGCCAATGCAATTGAGGTCGCGTCCACAGACCTGAAACTGCATGCCCGTTGTACGTGGCCCCCCAGCCAGTGGAGGAGGCATCCGTGAAGAGCACAGCATGCCTGGACACTTGTTCTAAGGGCACCCCGGCTCGGAGAAACGAAGCGTCGGACCACGCGCTGAAAGTTTGGCGGCAGTAAGGAGTCACTGGGACCCGGTACTGGCCGCTCTGCCACGCCCACCTCGGGACTCGGCCATGAAGCCAGTGTTAAAGCGGTCTCATATGAAGCAATCCGAGCGGCGTTACCGCAGCTGCAGATGCCATATGCCCCAGGAGCCTCTGAAAAATTTTCAGTGGGACCGCTGTCCTGCCTTTGAACAAATTCAAGCAGTTCAACACCGACCGGACCCGCTCTTCCGTGAGGCGCACAGTCTGGCTGACCGAATCCAGCTCCATACCGAGATAAGAGATCCTCTGTGCGGGACAGAGTTTGCTCTTCTCTCGGTTGACCCGAAGGCCCAACAGGCTGAGGTGACTGAGCACCATGTCCCTGTGATCGCACAACTGCGCCCGAGACTGGGCGAGTATGAGCCAGTCGTCGAGATAGTTGAGGATGCGAACGCCGCGTTCTCTGAGCGGAACAATGGCTGCCTCTGCGACTTTCGTGAAGACGCGAGGCGACAGCGACAGCCCGAAGGGCAGGACTTTGTACTGATGTGCCTACCCCTCGAACGCAAAGCGTAGGAACGGTCTGTGTCGAGGAAGGATAGAGACATGAAAGTACACATCCGTCAGGTCGATCGCTGCGAACCAATCTTGGGGACGGATGCATACCAAAAATGCGTTTCTGCGTTAGCATCCGGAACGGGAGCTTGTGCAGGGCCCGGTTCAGGATACGCAGGTCCAAGATTGGCCGTAACCCACCCCCTTTCTTGGGTACAATGAAGTAGGGGCTGTAGAACCCCGCCTTCATAACGGCTGGAGGAATCGGCTCGACCGCGTCCTTCGCCAGTAGGACATCGATCTCTGACCGCAAGACCTGAGCATCGCTGCTTCTGCACGGAGGTGAAGAGGATGCCCTTGTACTTGGGAGGCCGGTGAGCGAACTGAATCGCGTAGCCGAGTCTGATGGTACGGATGAGCCAGCGAGACGGCCTGGGGAGCTGAAGCCAAGCCCCCAGAGACCGCACAAGCGGGACCAACGGCACCACAGACGTACCCGGGGTGAAGCAGCGAGACGGAATAGACAGACCCGACTCGGGAGGCCCGGAGGCGGCCCGGAGTGTTGTCTGAGTATTCCAGGGTGGGGCAGAGTGTGGGTGAGAAGGCCCGGGGGCGTTCTCGGTGCCCAAACTGCTGCCCCCTGGCGAAGGGAGGGGAGGAAAGAAGTGACAAGGCCCGGGGGCGTCGCACACTGCCAACCTGGCCTTCTTGGGGCCCAGGGAGAGAGGAAACTGCTCTGAAAATGTGGGTACCGCTGGACTCCGGAGAGCCAGAGGCAGAGTATTGACACCAGTCAGGGCCCCCCGGTCCTCCTACGTCGAACGTGACCGACTGAAAGGGAACTGAATGTAATGTTTATAGGCCCTTAGCTGCAGGTTTATTGTAAAAAAAATATCAAATCTAAACACATTAAACATCAAAATAAGAATACTTTTTAAAGTGGAAAAAATATAGAAAACACTTTAAGGTAATTTCTGTTGAAACGTATATCATGTATTAATAAGTTTTAGTACATTTAAAATATATTACATTTAAATGTAATGTTGAATAACACACTGCAGTTAAAATTATCATCAAGTACTTTTTTATTACCTATACTTATTATTCTATACTTACTGTGACTTCCTTAAAGGTGTAGTTCACCCATTCTGCCATCATTCCTTTGTGATAAAGAAGTACGCTTAATTGTATTGAAGTGTATTGTTTTGTAATCTTACAAGTGTGTGTGTGTGTGTGTGTGTGTGTACAGTAACTGTCAAAATTACAATTTCTTAATGTTTTTGAAAGATGTCTCTTTTGCTCACCAAGTCTGCATTTATTTTTGTTCAAAAATACAGTAAAAACAATAATATTGAGAAATATACTAAATAACTGTTTTCTATTTGAACATATTTTATCTAAAATGTAATTTATTCCTGTGATCCCAAAGCTGAATTTTCAGCATCATTACTCTTTAGTGTCACATGAGCCTTCAGAAATAATTATATGCTGATTTGACGCTCAAAAAACATTTATTATTATTATCAATGTTGAAAACAGTTGTGCTGCATTATATTTCTGTAGAAAAGGTGATACTTTATCAGGATTATTTGATGATTAGAAAGTTAAATGAACAGAGGTAGGTGGTACGTGTCAAACTAACATCAGCAGAACATTGCCCTTCCCAAGCTTCACACTGCCTCCGCTGGCTTGCCTTCTTCCCATAGTGCATCCTGGTGCCATGTGTTCCCCAGGTGAGAAACGCACACACGCACGACCATCCACGTGATGTAAAAGAAAACGTCTCGGGTTATAACTATAACCCTTGTTCCCCGAGAAGGGAACGAGACACTGCGTCGTCGAGTGACGACACTCTGGGGAACGCCCACAGCGTTATGCATTTGAAGTATGAATGAAATCAAGCCAATCTGATTGGTGGTGCGTCGTGACGTAGTAGATGACGGCATACCCGGAAGATACAAAAAGGAAGCTGATGCAAACACACACTAGCTCTTTTGCGATGAAGCAAGCGCTCTAACCATGATAGGTGTGGCGACGAGACGCAGTGTTTCGTTCCCTTCTCGGGGAACAAGGGTTATAGTCATAACCCGAGACGTTCCCCTTCGAGGGAACTCGCACTGCGTCGTCGAGTGACGACACTCTGGGGAACGTTAATACCCACTAGGCCACACCAAATCACCCCCACGTCCCAGTGTGAAGCTGGAAACCCAGGCACACTCAGGACGCAAGAACTTGAGCACCAGGCGTCACCGGGAGGTGCAGACTGTAAAAACGTATGAAGGTGTGCGGGGTGGCCCACCCCGCCGCCTCGCATACCTCTTGAAGGTGTGCGGGGTGGCCCACCCCGCCGCCTCGCATACCTCTTGAAGCGAGACGCCAGAAAGGAGGGCCACTGAAGAAGCCATGCTCCTGGTGGAATGGGCCCTCACGGCCATGGTTGAAGGCAAATTGCGCACCCTATAAGCCGTGGCTATAGCCTGGACGATCCAGTTACTGATCGTCTGAGTTGACGCAGGTAGCCCCTTCTTGGGTGAGCCAAAGCACACCAACAACTGGTCTGACCTCCTCCAATGGGAAGACTTCTCTAGATAAACCGGGCAGAGCAGATGAAGTCTCCCCTCTTCCGCCGTCAGGTGGGGAGGGGGATGGAAAGCCTGAAGAACCAGAGACCGGGCTCCCTGAGATGGAACCTTGGGAATGTAACCCGGTCTAGGGTGAAGGATGGCCCTTACTCCGCCGGGGGCAAACTCCAGGCAGGTTGGCATGATCGCCAAAGCCTGGAGATCTCCCACTCTCCTCAGAGAGGTAATGGCGAGGAGAAAGGCCACCTTCAGAGTCAGGTTCTTAGGCTCAGCCAGCTCCAGTGGCTCGAAGGGGGCCTCAGCCAGCCCTTCCAGAACCACCGCCAGGTCCCAGGTTGGGACTCTGGAGCGAGCTACTGGCCTCATCCTCCGAGCCCCACGGAGGAACTGTACAACCAGGTGGTGCTTCCCCAAAGGTCCATCACCTAGAGGTGCGTAGAAAGCCCCAAGGGCAGCCACGTACACCTTCAGGGTGGACGGGGTAAGACCAGCGGAGAAGCGATCTTGGAGGAACTCCAGCACTGAAGCCACTGGGCAGTTAACTGGATCCACCTCACGCTCTCTACACCAAGTGGAAAATACATTCCACTTGAGGCTGTACAGTCTCCTGGTAGAAGGAGCCCTGGAGCTGAGTAAGGTCTCGACTACTTCTGCTGACAGGCCCGCCTCTAGGTACCGAGCCCCCTCAGGGGCCAGACCCAGAGGCTCCACAACTCTGGCCGGGGGTGAAATATTGTGCCCCCTGCCTGAGAGAGCAGATCCCTCCTCAGAGGAACCTGCCACGGAGAGCCGTCTAGCAGAGCTATGATGTCCGAGAACCATACTCGAGTGGGCCACCGGGGTGCTACTACGAGCAGGCTGATACCCTCCCGGCGGACCCGCTCCAGAACTCCCGGGAGCAGAGCGATCGGGGGAAATGCGTACAGACGCAGCCTCGGCCACGTCTGCATCATGGCGTCCAGTCCCAACGGGGCTGGGTGCCTGAGAGAGAACCACAGTGGACAGTGGGACGTCTCTCGAGACGCGAACAAGTCCACTTCCACTGGGCCGAATCTCTCGCACATGGCCTCCACCACCTCTGGGTGGAGTCGCCACTCCCCGGGCCTCAGCCCCTGCCTCGACAGAATGTCTGCTCCCTGATTTTGGTCCCCGGGAATGTAGATCGCCCTGAGGGACGATAACTTCCCCTGGGACCACAGGAGGATTTGATGCGCCAGTCTGCATAGAGGGCGCGACCTCAAACCCCCCTGGTGATTGAGATACGCGACAACCGAAGTGTTGTCTGAGCGTATCAGGACATGGTGGCCGCGGAGGTCCGGGTAAAAGCTCCTCAGAGCTTTGTAGACCGCCAGCATCTCCAGGCAGTTGATATGCCATGAAGAATGCCGGGTCTCCCACAGACCTCTCGCAAAGCGGCCTTCCATGACCGCGCCCCAACCAGTGAGGGAGGCATCTGTTGAAACGGCTTTCCGGCAACATGATGCTCCCAGCACTGGCCCCTGGGACAGGAACCAAGGTTTCCGCCATATGACGAGGGAACGAAGGCATCTGCGCGTTACCCTGATCATACGAAATGGATTTCCCCTCGGGAAAAACCCCTTGGCCCTCAGCCACCACTGTAGGGGTCTCATATGCAGCAGGCCAAAAGGTATCACGTTGGACGCTGCTGCCATGAGCCCCAGCAGTCTCTGGAACTGCTTCACAGTGAGGCTGCGGCCTGGCTTCACTCTGGAGACCTTCGCCAGTATGGATTCCACGCGTGCGGGAGACATACGTGCCCGCATCGACGTGGAATCCCATACGACTCCCAGGAACGTGGTCCTCTGGGAGGGCGTCAACACGCTTTTCTTCGTGTTGAGTCTCAGCCCCAAGCATCTTATGTGGGCCAGAACGACATCTCGATGCCGAACCGCCATCTCGCACGATCTGGCCAGTATGAGCCAGTCGTCGATGTAATTTAGTATACGGATGCCCTGGAGTCTCAGCGGAGCCAGTGCTGCATCCATACACTTGGTGAAGGTGCGAGGGGAGAGTGCCAGGCCGAAGGGAAGAACCCGATATTGGTACGCTTCGCCCCCGAAAGCGAACCTCAGGAACCTCCTGTGGGTTGGAAGGATGGAAATATGTAAGTATGCGTCCTTTAGATCTATTGTGACGAACCAGTCCTCGGACTGGATCTGACTCACGATGGCTGGAATTGTGAGCATCCTGAACCTGAATCTCCTCAGAGACCGATTCAGGAGCCTGAGATCTATTATTGGACGCAACCCACCATCCTTCTTGGGAACTATAAAGTACCGGCTGTAGAACCCGGAGTCCCTGTTCGCCAACGGAACCCGCTCTATGGCTTCCTTGGCTAACAGGGCCTGTACTTCTTGTTCCATAACCCGAACCTGCTCTGGGCCGACCACAGTCCGGACCACCCCGTTGAACTTCGGGGGAGGAGAACCGAACTGTAGTCTGTAACCCAGCTCTACAGTCTGCAGGACCCATGTAGATACACTCGGAAGGCATGTCCATGTGCCAAGATAATCTACTAAGGGAACCAGCCTCTCGAGTATACGCCTCAACCGAGCCTCGTTCCCGATCCCCTGAAGCGGCTGACCGGCAGGGAGAAGTCGGGAACGATTTTCGGTGGGTGCACACGTTTGCTGTCCAGCCGCAAGTCCTGTTGGAGGCAGCGAAGACAGCACGCGTGTGCGGGAGATCAGTGAGGCCCGAAGCGTCTGTGACGGCGGGAACACAGCACTCATCTCCCGAGAGCTCCGGGGGGAAGACGACCTTGGTCGTTCCGTCCCGGGGGGGGCAGCTCTCAGCGATCCAGCCGCAGCTAGGACCGCTTAGTGGCAGCCTTCTTCGCCTGAAGGACGGTCCTCAGATCGACCTTAGGCTCGGAAGGCTTGCCACGAGAGCGCCGCCTCTTTTGCCAGGCTCCCTCAGGAGAGGCGCGAGAAGCAACGCTCTCTTTCTGCACCTGCCGGTGCGAGGAGCTAGTAGACGGCCGAGGCTGTCCCTTTGAGACAGCCTTCCCCGAAGAGCTGGATCGACGAGGGAGATACTGCTGGAAGGCCGCCGCCTGCTTTCTCACCTCTTGGAACCTCTCGACGACGGTGTTAACCGCGCCGCCGAAAAGCCCAGAAGGCGAGACCGGGGAATCTAGGAGAAAGTGTTTCTCTCTCTCCTTCATCCCCGACAGGTTTAACCATAAATGCCTCTCCACACACACCATACCCGCCATGGAGCGGCCGATGGAACGGGCCGTCTCCTAGGCGATGCGGAGAGACAAATCGGTGGCCTTCCTGAGTTCGAGGACATCGTCCGGAGACGGGCCCCCGCCCTCGTCGAGGTCCCTGAGGAGGTCGGCCTGGTAGGCCTGCAACACCGCCATAGTGTGCAGGCAACTACCAGCCCGCCCAGCCGCCATATATGCCCTCCCTACCAGCGCTGATGTATCGCGCGCTGGTTTGGCGGGCAATACCGGGGTCTTCAGGGACGAAGCGGCCTCGGGAGAGAGGTAGCTCGTGAGAGCCTCCTCTACCCTCGGCAGTGTCCCATAACCCTGTTCGGCCGCCCCCAGTACGTTACCGAAGTCAAGTACTGGAGGGCTGGTGAGTCTGGCCGAATAGGGTTTATCCCAGGACCTACACAACTCATTGGAGAACGGGGAGAACATCGGAATCCTCAGACGAGGATAGGGAAAGTGCCTCAGCAGTCCCATATCCTGTCACGAGGTCCCGCTGCGAGCCCCATGATCTACGGCGCCGCCGTGCCTCAGCAACAGCGGGCCCAGAACCCTGGGGCTCGCGGGCTTGGCCGGTCTCACTGAACATAGCCAGCCGTGAGCGCAACACCCTGAGCGGCAGCTTTTCACACTCGCTGACTGCCTGAGATAAATGTGATGCTACATGACATTGTTTAGTTTACAAGCAGTTATATTGAGGTCTTTCCGCCGTTGAAACATTGATTTAGCGATTCCACCACATATGATACACAAGAGCTGCAGTTTTGGAGATGCTCTGACCCAGTCATCTAGCCATCATGTCTGGCCCTTGTCAAACTCTCTGTTACGCTTGCCCATTTTTCCTGCTTCTAACATATCAACTTTGAGGACAAAATGTTCACTTGCTGCCTAATATATCCCACCCACTAACAGGTGCCGTGATGAAGAGATAATCAGTGTTATTCACTTCATAATGTTATGCCTGATCGGTGTATGTATGTATGTATTGTACGGTGTACAGTATATATATACACACTTGAAAGATATGACAATACAATTCAATCCAATACAATTAAGCACACTTCTTTATCACAAGGAAATTCTGACAGAATGTTCTGGGAGAACTATACCTTTAAGGAAGTCACAGGAAGAAAAAACGTGAATTCTTCTGGACGGGTTTCTGAAATGATCCTGGAATAAACACACGTCTGTTCTGACAAGAGCAGCAGAGAGTTTCTGAGCGACGTGAGGCAAACTGTTATGATTTATTCACTCCAAAAGACACAGTGATCTGTTCTCCATCCAGAGAGAGCGAGACAGTTAGAGAGACAGACAGTGTGTGTTTATGTGAGTAATGATCGCTGTGTTGTGATGTGTTATTCATTGAGTCTGGTGATGAATGGCTCCCTTCAACACCAGACAGAAGAGTCAAAGTAAAATTACATTTCACAGAAGATTTTAGTGACACACACACACCTAATGACAGTGTGACACAGATTAGCTCTGTCATGCATGTGTGTTACTGTAATAACTCATGTTAATTTTACTCTGCACTGAACTCATGACTGACGTAGACCATCACTGATCCGATGTACATCACACACCAAAACACCAAGCTCTTTCTCAGAACATTAAGCTTGTATCTGATTGGCAGACCTTCCACCAGTTTCATACAATGAGAACTTCAAAGGGAGAACTGGACAAAGTTTGTAAAATCAAATGTTTGAAAGGAATATTAAGTGTTGTTTAAGTAAATTAATATTAATATTAATATTAATATTAATATTAAGCTTAATATTTACCAGCGTAACTGAATACTGTTTTTGACCCTTGTGAAAAAGAAGTACACTTAATTGTATTGAATAGGCACATGTAATGTACTTATGTATATATTTTTTTAAAACTGTACCTGCAGATAATATAATATTAATGAATAAAAGGTCACTTAAGTGTACTTAAAGAGAGTATACTTTCATGACTGTTTCTTAACACACTTAAGTACTTTTAAAAAAGTTTTACTTTAAAGTACATTTTATATAATTGTTTTAATAATCATTCGTCATGCTTAAAAAATACACTTATTTTGATGTGTTGACTAAAATACTAAAGCACATGTAAAACTAAAGTACTTGTTATAATTATAACTGTAGTGTGTTATTTGACATTACATTTAAAGTTAATATATTTTAATGTACTAAATTGCGCCTAAAATGCATCCTTACAAATGTATATTTAAATGCATGTCATACAAGTTTCATTAAAGTATATTTTAATTTACCATCAATGCTTGTCAATATATTCAATACATGAAATTACATGCAAAGATGTACTTAAAGTAAAGTTGGTTCGATCACCCAAGCATTTTAATTATGTCATTAATTACTCACCATCATGTCGTTCCAAACCCGTAAGACCTTCATTCATCTTCGAAACACAGAGGAAGATATTTTTGATGAAATCCGAGAGCTCTCTGACCCCTCCATAGACAGCTATTTAATTGTCACTTCCAAGGCCCAGAAAGGTTGTAGAGACATTGTTAACATAGTCCATGTGACTACAGTAGTTCAAACTTAATTTTATGAAGCGACAAGAATACTTTTTGTGCGCAAAAAAACAAACAAAAATAAATTGTTGAATAAAGTTTTTTTTATTTTTTATAAGTAAAATAATTTTAATTACAGAAACTCTGATCACACACTGTGATTGGCTGACCTAATAACACACTGGATGTCAGTTTAACTGTCCAAGAAAAGAGTGTAACCTAGGGGGGAAAAGGTCACATCAGACATTAAAGTGTGATTATTAATTCGCTCAGCACATGACCTCAGAGTGCGTTTTAAAGTCTGAACGTAGGTTAATGACGCCTCGAGAGCATCTAGATAAAGAAATTATCTTGCTGCTGATGTCAGAGGGCAGATAAACCTGCGTGTGTCTGTTTTCAGCTGAATCTCTGTAATGAACTGCTAAATAATCCTGTGTTTCTGCTGAATGAGGAGGATCTTGCGAACGGAAGCAGGAATTTTCAGGAATCTGCATTCTGTGCTCCTCCGGGGTGAAGAGATCTCCAGCGTACAATAGAGATTTTATAGCAGATGTTTTTATCTCTTTATTGAAGGTAAGTATTTGAGATGCGCTCCAGCTGTAGTGTTTAGGAGATCTGCACTTAGTTTTAACAGAGTAAATGTTTGACTTTTTCTGCAAGAATGTGCAGAAAATGGTGCTTGTGTATTTTGCAGTTAAAATATGGCACGATTAAATGACATAATGACCAAAAGTAATTTTCCTAACCAGTCGGCAGAGATGGAGTCCACTAGTACTGCTCTGGTTTTGGAGGGAAATCTGCAGAATTATGTCGAATGGATTTTAATCTGGTAAAATATGTTAAACAGAGCTGAGAGAACTGCACAATTATTGGCAGTTAAAATGATAATCAATTAGATATTTAATAAGCAAACACGCAGGTTATGGGAGTTGTGTAGAATTTAGTGAAGAACAGGTTTCAATCAGAGGTTCGGTTTTCTTGATGTGTGTATGTACAGTATGAACTGTATGTGTGTGAATTGCCTATGTGGGCATGTTAATGTAAAAGAACAAAATAGTTACCTATTAATCCAAAATAAACTAAATTAATTTCCTCAAAAAATATATCATGGCACCAGCAACACAAGGGCCTTGGGTTCGATTACCAGATAATGCATTAAATGATAAAATGTAAACCTTGAATCTAATGGAAGTCTCTTTAGATAATCTGCCAAATGCATTAATGTAAATGTTCCAAATTGTATGTGAGCTTTCATTCATAGAAATGTGCCCTTTCAGCTGTCATAGACCCATGTATGAATTTAATTTGTTTAAAATAATAAAACATATTTTATGCATGTGTAAACCAATTAACAAAGTAGCATGGTTGTAAGTCTGTAGATAAACAGAAACTAAAACAGTAAACTTGCAGGAATACAATACACAATAATTACAGCAGACAAAAGTTGAGAATACTATACTGCATTACTTTCTTAGATCTTACATTGAAAAAATAGTTTTTGTTTGCAACATATGAATCACTAATAATTCATTCTATTATAATGGATGTTTTACAAGTGACTGGACATTTTTAGAGGTTCTTAAAGGTCCCATTGCATTACATTTTCATTTTATGAGGTTTTTCAACATTAATATGAGTTCCCCTAGCCGGTGTAAACCGAGTTCTGGGTGTCTTTCTCTGCCTTTGAGAAAATGACAGCCCAGACGAGCTGATCTTGAATTTGCCTGTTATGACGTCATAAAAGGAATGGTTTCCTCCGCCCAGAGAATTTGGCACGCCCATGCGATCACCATATTTGTTTGTCCTTGAGAGATCATGGCTTGTGAACAAGTGAATGCTGGCAGTTTCTCAGTGTTTGGATGTACAGATGAAAACAGAAGTCTTTTTTCAGTTCCTTCTGATCTGTGATCAGTGATTTCTGATGTGTAGCTAATTATTCAAGTCCACACAGAACTTTATTATTCGTGCACACGCTGCAGCTTCTCTCTCTCTTGACAGAGAACAGTGTTTTCGTGTTTTCTATCTTGTGAGTCAGTGTTTTTGTATGTCCTCGTCGCGTCTATCTGTTCTTAAATGTGCATACAGTCGTGAGTTCCCTTTCATTCGGTCACGTTCGACATACGTCACAGACGAATTGGGATCACTTCAGGGAGCCCCTATAAGCTTCGAGATATAGAGAACAGGCCAATGGGCCATTGGCGTGCGAGATTTGCATCTCGCGTTCCGCCCCGCACTGCGGGTATAAACAGGAAGCGAGAGCAGCACACTATTGTCATTCACTTCAGAGCCAAACGGCGTTGATGAAGCAAGACTGCTTTTCTAAAAGAGAGCCTATCTACAAGAGAGATACTCCAGAGAACGAGAGGGACGCTTTGTGTTGGCGAAAAGGCACAATCAGCGCGACCGCGTGCTCACCGCTGCCGCGGTCTTCCCCTGGGTGCTTCAGCACTGGTGAAAGAGCATTTCCTCAACTGCAATGGCATATCAATTGCCTGGAGTTGTTAGCAGTTCGTCTTGCACTCAGCCGCTTCAAGGAGCCGCTCAGAGGCAAGCACAGACAGCACGGCGGCCGTTGCATACGTCAAAGAAAACAGGGTGGTCTACGCTCCCGTCGCATGTCACAACTCGCCCGCCATCTCCTCCTCCTCTAGAGTCAGAAGCATCTGACGTCGCTTCATGCCATTTACATTCCGGGCCTGCTCAATCGTGCAGCCGACGAGCTCTCACGTGTTCCTGGGAGAGTGGAGACTCCATCCCCAGGTGGTCCAGCTGATCTGGAGTGGCTTCGGGACCGCACAGATAGACCTGTTTGCCACCCCAGACACGACCCACTGCCAGTTGTTTTACACCCTGACCGAGGGGACCCTCGGCTCGGGTGCTCTGGCACACAGCTGGCCCCGGGGCCTACGCAAATATGCATTTTCCCCAGTGAGCCTTCTTGCACAGACACTGTGCAACGTCAGGGAGGACGAGGAGCAAGTCCTGTTGGTTGCCCTGTATTGGCCCGACCGGACTTGGTTCCCGGAACTAGTGTTCCTCGTGACAGCACCTCCTTGGCCCATTCCTCTGAGGAAGGACCTCCTGACTCAGAGACGGGGCACCCTTTGGCACCCGCGTCCGGACCTCTGGAAACTCCATGTCTGGTCCCTGGACGGGATGTGGAGGTTCTAGGTGGCCTGCCACAGAATGTGGTAGACACCATCACTTCCGCTAGAGCTCCCTCTATGAGGCACCTCTATGCGTTGAAGTGGAACCTGTTCGTCGATTGGTGTTCTTCTCGCCGAGAAGACCCCCGGAGATGCTCGATCGGTTGTGCTTTCCTTCCTACAAGATGGATTGGAGCGAAGGCTGTCTCCCTCCACCCTCAAAGTTTATGTTGCCGCTATCTCCGCAAACCATAACATGGTAGATGGTAAGTCTGTTGGGAAGCACAATCTAATCGTCAGGTTCCTGAGGAGGGCGAGGAGACTAAATCTGCCTCGCCCTCCCTCTATACCCTCTTGGGACTTAACTCTGGTCCTAACCGCACTACAGAGAGTGCCCTTTGAGCCTTTGCAGTTGGCAGAGTTGAAAATCCTGTCTCTAAAGACAGTACTCCTGACTGCATTGGCCTCTATCAAGAGGGTAGGGGACCTGCATGCATTTTCGGTCGTTGAATCGTGCCTGGAGTTCGGGCCTGGTAATTCTCATGTAATCCTGAGACCCCAGCCTGGATATCTGCTCAAGGTTCCCACCACTCCCTTCTGGGACCAGGTTGTGAGCCTGCAAGCGCTGCCTTTGGAGGAGGCAGACCCAGCCCTAGCTTTTCTCTGTCCGGTCCGCGCCCTGCGGACTTACGTCGCAGAACACAAAGCTTCAGGACCTCAGAGCAGCTATTTGTCTGTTCCGGAGGACGGCAGAAGGGAAAGGCTGTCTCCAAGCAGAGGATGGCCCACTGGATAGTGGATGCCATCGTCTTGGCGTATGAAACCCAAGACGTGCCCTGCCCGCTCGGGTTAAGAGCCCACTCCACTAGGGGTGTTGCTTCTTCCTGGTCATTGGCTCATGGCACCTCGCTGACAGATATTGTAGAGCTGCAGGCTGGGTGACACCTAACACGTTTGCTAGATTCTATAGCCTGCGTGTAGTTCCCCATGGAACGGATATGTGCGCTTATCTGCTCCAGTCGAGTTCCCTGACGAACCCTGTAGAGTCCTCCGCAACCCGCGGCAGTCGGATGTGGCGGAGCATCCGACGCCAGCTTTTAACACTCGTATGCATTGGTGGAACTTGTGTTAGGCTGGGTTCCATATGTTGTGACCCCCACGGCGGTCCCATATGTGTATTCTTCCATGGTACAGCTCCCTACGGCAAGCTCGTGTCTTTCCCTCAACAGAGCTCCTCTGCCGTCCCAGTGCGGTGTTGTTCTCCCGCCGTAATTGGCTGGGGCCAACCCCTGGGACTTCCGTATATTGCACTCCCCAAGGCCAGTCCATACGTGTATTATTCACATGGTAACTCCCTCCGGGCATGATGTGGCTTCCGCAGCGGCCCTCCGGGCACGCTTCCCAGCGTTATCCAATAGTCTGCTGAGTGGGTCTTGCGGAACAGCAGTGTGACTGTCCCTGCATGAGTTTTCCCGCCCGGAACAGACGGGGTCAGAGGGGCTCTTCGCTGGGCGCTGGAAGTGGTAGTAACTGTGCCGTTTTCCAAAGGGATCTCAATTCGTCGGTGACGTCCGACGTACGTTGAACGTGACCGACTGAAAGGGAACGTCTCAGTTACATATGGTAACCCTCAGGGAACGGAGACGTACGTCCCGTAGCCACAGTGGCTGTACCATCACTGCATGGCCGAGACACTAGTTCGGCTCCTCAGTGAAAAACAATAGTGTGCTGCTCTCGCTTCCTGTTTATACCCGCAGTGAGGGGCGGAGCGTGAGATGCAAATCTCACACGCCAATGGCCCATTTGCCTGTTCTCTATATCTCGAAGCTGATAGGGGCTCCCTGAAGTGATCCCAATTCGTCGGACCCTCCTTCAGGGAACGAGGGTTACCATACGTAACTGAGACGTTTCTGCTCAACATCTGCAGAGCCACATATTTAGAGATAAACCTCACGCACGCCGAAGCTCAGGCTGCACTGACCGGTCGGCCTTCAACATCACCGACCCCCAGTACTGCATCTTGCCCACAGTGGAGGCACCATGCGCTGCGCGAGATTAAGCAGACGGGGGCTAAGCATGAGCGTATCAGGGCTAGGCTAGCCAGCTATCCCCACAATAAACTGGATTACATTCGATTACTGCTGTTGTGTCTTTGTTTGCGCTGTGTACTCTATGCACGTCACTGACACTTTTCATATGATAGGAAAATATCAAAAAATCTACAAATAATGCTATAATCAACACTTACTCGTAACTCGTTCATCTCGACAGCTGTAATGGTACATTACATGTGTTACAAAGTTGGAATAAGGAGGAACACGGGCTCGGCGTGACTGGGACTCGTGTTTATTCAGAACTCTCAGATACAAACAAAATAAACTCGCACTGACAGCGCTCTCACAACTCAGTAGTTACAACTTTGTTAGCAATCGCTCCGTCTCTGGTACATTGATGTCCGGTTCGCGAACAAATCGTTCTTTTGAACCGGTTCTTTTTAGTGACCTGTTTGAAACAGTTCACCAAATCGGACTGAATCGTTCTAAACGGTTCGCGTCTCGAGTCAGCGCTGATCCATCATTTACTAAAGTTACTAACTTTCTGACATGAGTGACAATCCCTCCGACTAGAAATAAACTAATAACCTGAAGTATATGCAAGTAACTACAACAGGTTCACTGAACTCAGACGTGCTGAGAGAACTGATGAGAAGTGAACTCAGGTCCATCCGTCTCTCTGGCAGGCTCGTGCCTGCTCGTGCTTCGTAGACCTCGTTAAACCATGCCCCCTCCGCTAAAAGATCTGATACTCATTTCAAATGCAAAGATGTCAGCCAATCACAACCGTGGCCGTTTTTACTAAAGTCTCACAGCAGACATGCCCCTTGAAACAGGGCATTCAGCCAGAGGGCAAAAATCAGTATAGAAAAAAAGCCTTTTATTTCTAAATTATGACATTTTATTAGGGCTGTACGATTAATCGAAAAATAACCGAAACCGACATTCAGAACCTCTAACCGACCTTTTTTTCCCATGTCGGTTATTTCGGTTTTCACGTGACTCCGCCCCGTCAGTCACATCAAGTGCAGTTTGAAGGCACACAGAGATGCAGGAGCAGTTATCTGTGTTTATAGATGCCCAAAATCACTATAGTAACTGCATGTTTTACACAGTTTATACAGGTCAGTTAATTGCTGTTCTTATAGCCTACGCGCTGACACACACACACACACACACACACACACACACAGAGAGAGACGGCGCGCGCAAGCCCCGAAGCCGCTTTCACTTTCGTGCTCATAAAGTTTGTCAAGTATGCGTTTAAAGGCTTGCCAGTTTCAACATTTAAAGGGATTGTGGACTATTCAAAAACAACAATACGGAAAACTTCCGTACTGAAACTTCCGTTCAGTGCTCAGCTTTTTTCTGTGACACAGAGCCGAGCCGTGTCGCGTCTCCGACAACGCGCGCGCGTGCGCCCTGAAGGCAGACCTCTGTCACCTGCGTCCTCACAAAGCTTGTCATTTGTATGTGGTTTAAGCCCTGCCAGTTTTAACATTAAAGCGAGTTTCGACCATCAGATGTGTATTATGTTGAACTAATGCCTGATATATTGTGACAAACGAACACTCAGAGACAGAAGCTCGCACATCACGTGAAGATCGCGCGCAGAGGAGCGCAGAAACGCAGTGTAAACGCTGTCCTGTGACTAAAGTAAGTCACTAAAGTAGCTTAGAAACTCAACTGTTATAGCATACATTTTAATACATTTGAAGTAAGTACAAACCACAGTTTCATAATGAATAGAGACGGTATGAGTAATTCACACACACAATCACTCTCTCATTAATGCATCCAGATAAATGTAATGTAGGTCTACTACTGTGCTAATGTATCTGTATCTGATGTACAACAAGCAGAAATCTGCCCCATAGACAATCACAAACTGCTGAAAGTCAACCATTTCCTTCAAGTATTTTAAAATCACAAAGAAATGCACTTTTTCATTAGAAAAAAAAATCCACCTGTAACAGTAGAAAATATTTACAGTACAAACCTAATTAGTGAACTTACTCAAAAAGTGCCCCCCCCCCCAAAAAAAAGCTAAATAATCGTTCATTAATCGTAATCGAGGTCAAATGTTCAATTAATCGAGGTTTTTATTGTTGGTCAAATCGTTACAGCCCTACATTTTATGATGTAAAAATTATACTAACAATATAAGTACACCTCAGAATACATTATAAAATAAAATAAAAAATCCATGCCATAGGACTGCACCCCCTCACCGACCCAACCGTGGGTCCAATATTATATCATCATAATCATTTGAAAAAATCTAAAAGTTGTACAGCACAAAACTAGACATATATGGTATCGTTTGAAAGATTAGAACCTCAGCTTTCTTGATAACCCAATCACTTTTGCATTTATGTTACAAGAAAAAGATAATAAGGTCTGAATTTCCCCCCAAAAAATGACCCCCCCTTGAAAAAAATAATATGAATAATATTAAATATCATATTTATATCACACAATATCACCAAACATAGACAAGTCATATATCAAATGAAAGCTCTTAACCTCAGGAATATTTCACAGATCCAACACGTTACAGTAACGTTATTATCAAAAGAATCACGAAGATGGAAATGACTCCTTTGAACAAGCAAACACATGAGTCATATTCCTGTTCGGATCAATAACGCGTTGTGGAGCTAATAGCTTCAAGCGCTATATCAGCTCGTTCCTTGGGTTGTTTTCTTCAAAATGAGACCATTTTCACATGTCTGTGAGCATGCATGGCCAAATGACACTGTAATATGTCACGATGTCCAGATCAAAACATGTGATGCAGACAAATACTCTTATTATTCTTAGTTTTGATCGTCTTTGTTAGCCGCAATTTTTGATGACGTCATCACGTATTGCGTCATACATAAAAAAAGCTGAGTATCTAATGCTGCCTTCACGTGCTATCGGAATTATCGTAAATACGAGTTTCCTAGGTAAAAATTGCACATGAACACCCTCTGATGTCGTGTTTACCACTGGGAAGTTCGGAAATAATTTTGATACCCCAACTCCCGAGATGGGCGTGTCATAAGCTTTAAACATGGTGGCGGGGAGAACTACTGCTGTGGCAGGTGTGGTTTTATTGTTTTTTTTTAGGTCGTCTTGTCTTGACATTAATGTAGTACATATTTACATGTAAGAATAATCATATGAAGCGTGTTGTATGTTTGGTACTCAGCGAAAATAGCCTGCATTTGACTGAAATTACAGAATCAGCAGAAAGCGGACTATCTGGAATTTTTATATGGTTGTCGGTGCATGGGAGACTACATATGATGTTGGTTTTAATAAGATTTTCCCAATAAATAGGCAAGAATAACCATGATTCCTGTTCACTCCGACAACAAAGCACTTGAATGCAACAAGCTCGTAATCACGACTTCTAAAGTGGGAATTAGGAAATTTCCGATAGCACGTGAAGGCAGCATAAGCTCTCTATAGATATGTCGATCATGCTTCTAGACCAATCAGAGCCCGAAATCTCCCTTTACAAAGTTGAGGAGGCGGAGCCTTCTTTTCGATTTCCTAGCGGCTATGGAAAATCAATGGAGATGAGTAGGAGTTATTAGATAGTTTGCACAGATTAATCTCAATAACTTTTGTTTGGAAGGAGATATCAAGAAAATTATTTTTATGTTTACTGACACCTAGTGGAATCCACAGAAACTTTCTGAAGGGAAGAAGACCAAACAGATTAAAAATTATAGATTTTCAAATAACAAATTAATTAAAAAATAAATCAAAATATGAATTTTTATTTATGTTTATCATAAAATTGTGCAATATAATATATGCAATATTTCACCAATGTGTTAAAAGTTAGAGTGTTTTCTGTAAAATGAGACCATTTTTATCAATTTACTCCAATGTATGTGGGTAGGGCGCTCTTTTAAATTCAGATATGCCTTATTCTCTAAAAAAAATCTAAATATGCTGCAGAGCTGAAGTGGTTAAAGTGTGTAATGATCTTATATTTGTTCAAGATTTTCCAAAGGTCTTTTGAAAGATGAACAGGTAAAAGAAGCCTTAGTTAACTTTCAATTGTACTTAGGAGAAATGCATGGTATAGAAGTGGTGTTATCCAAGCATATTGTGTGATTCAGTGTTATAATTGCTGGTGTGTGTAGGAGCTCAAGTCATTATCTTAATGCATCTGACTTGAGAATACAGCATTATCATACATCAGGATGAGAGAACATAGATACACTAACACAAACAAATAAAAATACATTTTGACACTGATATGAAGGTGCTACAGCTCCTAACTTTTTTTGGTTTTAAAACTCTGTTTTATGAGCTGTTAAAACATAAACTCATCTGTTAATTGGATGTGTAAAAAACTATTTATTATTAGTATTAGTATTATTATTGTAAGGAACTTATTCTTCATGCTGTTTTAATTTGCACTCCTGCAAGACACTTTGTGGTGCATTACAGTGTCTTTATTTTCATAGTTTTATTTTCTCTCCTTTGTTCTCTGTGTACTGGTGAGCAGTAGAAACAAATAATAAACAGAAATCACAAAGGAAATCCATCAAGAATAAAAGTCGCAGTTGTGGGACTGTAAGGAAGGCAGTGGGTGTTCAGATGCACAAAATAATCACAAAAATAAAAAAACAACACATTCACAGACAAATTCTGTTCATATCCACAAAGATACGTTTGAAAGTAAAAAATTGTGTAACTTTGTAGCAACAGCATGCCCATTGGGGGGCCTCAGTGAACCTCCGGTGAGGAGTTATTCGAGATAACTTAAAATTAATTTAAATATATGTATTATTAATACGTAGCTAACAAAGCACCACCTCTCTCGTACGTATTCTGTGATTGTTTCGGAGCAGCCCAAGCCATTTCTCAGCGTGCTGGGTTTTTTTTTTTCAAATAAAGGCTTAACGGCTGTCTCAGTTGGATAAAGAAAACCAAAGTTTTTTTGGATGACGATTGTAATGAAGGTAAAGTCACAGTGACATAGACATAGCATCTATATACCTATTCATTAACAACATGTATTTTTATTTCTGTGCCATAGTTATTATATTGATTAATAATAGATAGTTAGCTAATCTGTGTGCTTTGTATATGTGCAATTCTGAAATGCATAACATGTACAAATCAATTGAAATTGTAATGTAGATGCATTTTCTGTGAAGCTGCTTTGAAACGATATGTATTGTGAAAAGCGCTATACAAATAAATTTGAATTGAATTGAATTGAACATACAGGACTCGTACATTAGAAATGTGCAAGTGTGTTATTATTGATGCGCAAACAAACCATGTAGCCTATGCGCACTCTCGGCTCACTGATTGCTATAACATCGTATTTCTGCAAAAACAGACTTTATTTCCGCGTAGTTGTCAAAATAATGTACTGTTAGTGTCAGTGCTAGGGTTTTATAACAGATGTTCACCGAAGAAGCCTGTTTTGGAGAAGTTTGCCGAATTGATTCGAAGAGGAGGGGGGCCTTCGAGTAAAAAAGGTTGAGAACCACTGACATAGAGGGTCTCTGTATGCTCTAGCATTGACACTAGAGAAACTAGAGTGTTGCTAAGGTGTTGCTAGGTTTCTCCCAGGCTGTTGCTAGCAGTTTTGGAGTGGTTATTAGGAAGATGCTCTGTGTTTGCTAAGGTGTTCTAGATAGTGGTCAGGGAACTGTTAAGCAGTTTCTAGGGTATTGCTAGGTGGATACTAGAGTCAGATAGACAGATTCCTGTCAGACTCCTTCAATATGAGGAAGTTAAACACATTAAAAAAAACACACACAGGTGCAGTGAGTGATTCTGTCATGTGATGTCTAGGGACTTTTCATGTTTCTTTGTCCACCATTTAACTTTCACCAGTTTCCACCTACCAGTCTACAAAAATATTTATTCTATACTGTACTTGTGTGATGCTTCTGTTAGTGTCTACACCTACAGTCACAACCTTGTGACTATGAGGAACTTGAGGAGTGGACTGTTTCTACTGCACCATGCAGAAATCGTATCTTTCGGGGTAAAAACAGCTTGTCCTTAAGGGGACAACTTTGAACTTTATTAACCCCTTAAAGGTGCATATTAGTATCTTAGAGTACCATGCACCAAGGTCTCCAGGAGGATGGTATAGGGCAACATGCACAGGAGTAAGGTACAGAAGATCACCGGCTGAGATTTTTTTTTTTTCATTAGAGGAAATAGAAATACCCACCAAGCTGAACCCTTAATTTAACTGCTTTGATAGCAAAAGCAAACCAAACTAAACCAGGTCTTTAATAGTTTGACCCAAACTGGACATCACAACAGAGGTGAACAAAGAAATAAAGATTCTCCAATAGGATCTGAGGACCAAGACTGAGGATTTACCTCCATCCCTAATGACTGCAGACTAGTATCACCAATACTTCACATCTTGAAGACTCTGTTCTGGCCCACCTGAATCCCCTATTGGAGTCCAGAATCAAGTTGGATTGTCCGTCATCTAAATGCTGCCAAAATTCTGCTGTCACATGGACATGGCTGTCAGAACTGTAAGGATTGTTTTTTGTATTATTACTTCAGTAAGAAGAGATGCAGGTGGACACTTCCATGATCTGACAAATCACACGCTGTCTGACAGGCAGACCACAGATTGTGAGAATGCAGAGGTGTGTGTCTGAGCAGGTGGGAACTAGCACAAGTGACAGCTTAGGTCATTCTATGTGTTTCACAAGATGCCTTTGTGAGTTCTTCCAAACTGAGATTAACATCCTAGGGCTGTGTCTCAGAAATGAGCTAACTTGCCGCCTGCTGCCTGGATGGTAATCAGAAGATTGTTTTAAGATTCCTGCAAAGAGCAAGCATGCAGAGTCCTGCACGGGTCCTGCTTGGTAAACCCGCAATACTTAAAGGGTTAGTTCAAAATTTATAATTATAAACCAAAAATTATAATTCTGTCATTAATCACTCATACTCATGCCGTTCCAAAGCCGTAAGACCTTTTCTTCTAGCCTGTGTCACACTCTTACGCTGTTGACGCAGTGTAAACCGCACAGCACTTCCAGAACGCCGGCTTACCATTGGCCGACGCTGTTCACGTGAGAACCACAACGCATGCACTCCCTTTATAAACACAGTAAAACTGTGCACCATAAATCTCTTATTTACATCTTGTCTACACGTTTGTCGGTTATAATGAGGGGATTCGCAAGCATGGGGAAAACGTTGGACTGTTTTAATCTGTTTTAATTGTGGATTCTGCACTAACTTAAACACCTCCAATTGGCCATCACGTTTATGCGCTCAACAGACATGTCTGTGATTGGCTACAATGCTCAACACTGCAAAGCGCACTGTAAATACAAACCTTTGACACTCTTCAGAGTGTAAACACAAATATGCAGGGGAGCGTTAGAAAGCAGCTGCCTATCAGTAGGTACCGCAAATAGCATTGGCTATTTGACCCGCAATGCCTTACTTTACTTTACCTTACTTTACTTACTTTACTTTTTGTGGACAAACTGAGTGATACAAACAGTGCAACCTTACATAGTTGTAGTACTACATTTAAATTCATGCATTGTGCAGATGCATTTATCCAAAGTGACTTACTGAGCATTCAAGCTACATGTTTTTAAGGTCTTGCTTTTCCTGGGAATCGAACCCATGACCTTGCTAGTGCCACGCTATACAGTTTGAGCTATAGGACTTAAATAAAAGCACACTTGCTTGCTCATATTAGATGACTAGAGAACTAACTAACTTTTTCCTTTCCAAAATGGAAAAAGATAGATTGAACAAGACATGGACAAGATGAGTCTGACCTAGACCCTCTGGAGAAAGTGGCTGTGGATGAGACAGGTGTCCAGGCTAATAGACAGTGGCAGTGTCTCTCACAATTTCCAATACACAGGTTTGCTGAAGAGCTACAGGTTCATCCTCAGTGTCTCCTACAGACAATCATTCCTGACTAATATCTGTATCTGTTTCGATACAATCCCCGCCTGAATGCAACCCTCTATCTCTCCATCTATGTAATATATTTTTCTCTACTGCAGGGGTGCCAAATCCTGTTCCTAGAGATCTGCCTACCTGCAGAGTTCAGATCCAACACTGATCCAACACACCTGAAGATTTTAATTAGCTTGTTCAGTTGTGTTCGATCAGGAACTTTGCAGGAAGGTAAACCCCAGGATCAGGATTGGGCATCCCTGCTCTACTGTCTATTAGGGCTGGACGATTAATCGAAACTAAAATTAGAACCTTTAACCGAGGTAATTTTCCTGTGTAGGTTATTTAGATTTTTTAATCCTGTTAATACTTTATCCTTAAAAACATACTACCGCGTTTGTTGTCACGTGACTCTGTCCCATCCAGTCAGCAGCATGGAAGCAAAATGGAGGCGAACTCAAACACCAGAGTCAACACAGACATACAGACAGCGCGCGAGCTCCAAAGCAAGATCACTTTCGCTTGAGAGAAAGTGTGTCAAATGTGTGTTTAAAGGCTTGCCAGTTTGAACATACAAGCGATTTTACACCATTCAAGAACAACAATATAGAAAACATCGCACTTCAGTGATTGCAAGCTGTTTTCTGTGAAAGAGCCGAGCCGCGTCGAGCCCTAAAGCCACCCTAAAGAACAAAAATATATGGAAATATACTGCAAAATATAATGTGATATATTATATAATACATTTCCATATATGGTAAACTAGTGCCTATATTTTTCAATATACTGCAATATATGTATTGACCATGTGTGGCTATATATTGATACATAAAATATTTAGAAATGAAGACAAAATAGCATTACATGTAATATTCATAAAGTTTTATCCACTTTACCAGCCAACTTAAAGGTCCCATGGCATGGCATGGCATTTTTCTATTATTTTCGTATACACTCGTGAACCACGGAGAGCTGGAGGAAGTTTTATTATACTGAGTTGTTGAGAGCGCTGTGCTGTTTGCGCAAGCTTATTTGTATCTGAGAGTTCTGAATAAACAGTCCCAGTCACGTCGACTCTGTCTTCTTCCACCTTATTTTACGAACTTTGTAACACATGTAATGTACCATTACAGCCGTCGAGATGAACGAATCGTCAAAGTGTGGATTATAGCATTATTTTAGGATCTATTCCTATCACATGAAAGGCTGCAGTGATGAGCATTGAGTACACAGACTCTGAGCCTGTTGATCGCGTGAATGCAGTGATCTCGTCATTGCAACGCGTTTTCTCTCACAAAATGCTTTCACCACAACTAACAGCAAAGACGACATCGACAGGAATACAGTAAGAGCTTTCTGCAGCATAACAGCGTCATTCATTATAACGGCAGTTTGGGCAAGTGTACAGATACACTCACAACGTGTGATTGACAGGTCCGGACATTATAAAGAGTGTTCTTTGATCGCTCTCTGTAGTTTAATCACTTAAATAACTGATTTGTTTCATGCTACTAACAAAAACAATCGTTTTAGTCACTGGCTTGATTCACTGATGCATTACGCTTAGGGCATCAAGACAGCGATCATTAAACAATCTAGAAAGAAAGTCTGAGTGAACTTAAATGATAAGCTACACATCAGAAATCACTGATCACAGATCAGGCATTAATGAACACTGTTACTCACTGTTTGTCACAGTGCTGTCGAATCCATATAATAAAGTCTGTTTGTAAAGCCTGTGCTGACATTGCGACTGAAAAACTGAATCAATTTTCTCCACATTCTCTGGGTGGGCAAAGCAGAGGAAGGGGAGGTAACCTTTCCTGGTATGACGTCATAACAGGAAAATTCCAGATCAGCTCGTCTGTAGTTGTAGTTTTCTCAAAGGCAGAGAAAGACAGCCAGAACTCGGTTTACACCCATTCAAAATGTCTAGCCACTTGAGTGGCCATAAACAGGCTAGGGAAAATGATATTAGTGTTAAAAAACCTCATAAAATGAAATTTTCATGCCATGGGACCTTTAAAGCTTTAACCTTTATTGTGTACATGTATTGCACAAACATGTTCCCATATAAATGTAAATGTATATACACACATTCATGGAATGAATTGCAGCAGATTTTTAGTTCCCAGCATGCTTTGCTTCTGACTGTTAAAGGAGAGTAAAATTTACAATTAAGAAATTAAGTGTTATTTTACACGATTTGTTCAATATTAATATAGGGGGAGATCTGTTAGTGTTTTGTTTTCTATTATTTTGAAATTTAAAAGGGTTTCTGGTATGTCTTGAGTTTTTGGGGTTACCATTGTGCTGAAGAGTAGAGCCTGTGGTTAGGCTGACGACTGGCCAAACACCATTTAAACAATAATTGCTATAATTAAAAACTAACGGCTGTGCTTTCTTGAGCACAGGGATGGTCTCTCTGCTAAATACTTTAGTACATGCAGGTGTGCTTGTGCTTCTGTTAACTAGCTTTCAAATATGAAACATTTCTAATTTAAGTAAATATAATTATAATAAATATATTACATTGTACATTTCTGTATGTTTATACTGCATGAGTAAATATATCTGCAATATATTATACACATGCGTATAAAAAGTGATATTGTATCTCATCACATACACTCACCTAAAGGATTATTAGGAACACCATATTAATTCTGTGTTTGACCCCCTTTCGCCTTCAGAACTGCCTTAATTCTACGTGGCAGTGATTCAACAAGGTGCTGAAAGCATTCTTTAGAAATGTTGGCCCATATTGATAGGATAGCATCTTGCAGTTGATGGAGATTTGTGGGATGCACATCCAGGGCACGAAGCTCCCGTTCCACCACATCCCAAAGATGCTCTGTTGGGTTGAGATCTGGTGACTGTGGGGGTTAACCATTTTAGTACAGTGAACTCATTGTCATGTTCAAGAAACTAATTTGAAATGATTCGAGCTTTGTGACATGGTGCATTATCCTCCTGGAAGTAGCCATCAGAGGATGGGAACATGGTGGTAGTGCTGGGCGGTATACCAGTTCATACCAAATACCGGTATTTATTTTTTTTGTGATAAGAATTTTGATGATACCGCAATACCGGTATATGTCGCTTAAACAACGTTCGGAACGTGGCGCAGCGCGTCATTGTTTGAGAGGGGACCCATTTCATTGATGCACTGTAGTAAGAGCAGTCAGAGCACAGTTGAGATCGCATTACAGCCTATGACTGAATCCTATACTCTCATTCACTATTCCCTACGTTATCACTTTTTTTTTGAAGGAGTAAATGAAAACGTGCGTGAAGTCGGACAGCGTTGTGTGTACATCTGCTGTACACTCGTTATTGCGGTGCAATGGGATAGAATGAGCGCACTCAATAACTTCCACTAGGGTTTCGGACACCACTACAAAGCGCTGTCCCCTCCAAATAATGCTCTATTTGAGGTTATGGGGGCGATTTCGGATTCAGCCCTTGATTACAGTGGAGAATTCCATCTTTGCCTAAGGTACGAGGGAATGGTACCACTGGCAATGGGTCGACTCCGGAGAGGCGAACAGGTCTACCTGCACGGCTCCGAAGTAGAGGTCTTCACGGAGCCCCCGAGACCCGTGGACCCGGGTCTGTTTAACATTGTGTGCAATACCCGAGTCGATCCGGACTCGGAGAACACCTGCCCGTGATCAGAGTCAGTCAGCACTGCTTGTGTGTTTTTTGTAACTTGCAACTGTAAAATTAGGATAAGAAAAGTGTGAGCCGGGAAATAAGGTTTAAAAAAAAGAAAGAAGAAAAACACGAGCGCTCTCTCTTGCTCGCTAGCCTCACTGGACCAGTTGGTCCCGCTTGTTCGGTCCCTGGGGGCCTGGCTGGGTCTCCCAGACGGTCAGACGTACCCGGGGTGGGGCAGCGAGGTGGAGTACGCAGACCCGACTCGGGAGGCCAGGAGGCAGCCCGGAGTGTTGCCTGAGTACTCCAGGTGGGGCAGAGTATGGGTGAGAAGGCCCGGGGGCGTCCTTGATGCCCACACTGCTGCCCCCTGGCGAGGGGGAGAGGGGAGGAAAGGAGTGGCAAGGCCCGGGGGCGTCGCACACTGCCAACCTGACCCTCTCAGGGCCCAGGGAGGAAGGAAACTGCTCTGAGAATGTGGGTACCGAAACCGACCGGGCTGGTCTACGCTTCCGTTGCATGCTCCGGCTCGCCCGCCATCTCCTCCTGTGGAGTCAGAAGTTTGTGAGGTCACTTCGTGCCGTTCACATCCCAGGTGCGCTGAACCAGACAGCCAACAAGCTCTCTCTCGACCGAAACCGGAAAATATTCTCCCCCCGGTCCTCCCCCGGGGGAGGGAGGGGTGCGGACACCGTCTCCCCGAGCAGTTCCCCATCTCGCTGGGCTGCCCGTTCCAGGGCCGCTTGCCCTTGTGCTTGCTAGCAGACTTGCGGGACCCTGGACGGGTTGGGTGCATCCCCTGCGCCCGGCCACCTGCTGCCCGGGTGGAGACTGCAGATTGGCTTAGCAGGGGCAGAGGCGGACGCAGGGGGGCACCCTCAGCGATGAGCAGACGGAGGCGCTTCAGCCGACGACTAGGTGGAGGCAGCAGCCAGTCGTCGGGGCAGGATGTTTTTTTTTTTTTTTTCTTTTTTTTAAACCACCTCCATCCGCTTCTGGGCCACCAAGAACTGCTGGGCGAGATCTCGACGGCGTTGCCGAAGAGGCCAGCTTGACAAACAGGGGAGTTGAGGAACCGAACTTTGTCAGGCTCATGCATATCTGCCAAGTTAGCCCCAGGTTCCTGGACTACTACTGTGGACATCGCCTGACCCAGGGAGCGTGCAGTGACTTCCGTCACCCGGAGAGCGAGGTCCATCACTGCACGCAGTTCCTGCATAACCCCTGAGTCGGGACTACCCTCTTGCATGCAGGACAGAGGGTAGTGAGAGAGGGAAAAATGTATACAGATTATGGCCCTTTTTCCGATGCACATCCAGGCAGCCACCCAAGAAAGCATGGCTGTCAACTCTGAAGCTGATTCAGCATGAGCACACACTATTATAGTGGGAAACTCAGCATCATCATCTCCAGCGCATAACAGCCCTCTCTTCGATGCAGCAATTGACATCTGTCCTCTGCCAGAGCCACAAATGAAACGCTAGGTCCCCCCTTTTTTCAAAAAAGGACCAGCAATCCCATCTGGGCTACCAGCAGGCATGAGAGACAGTGGGCGTGGCCAACAGACTCGACGGCACACTGAACGCTCAAGCCCCTATGAAAGGGGCAGGACGAACAACGCGCCAACGTGGCCATGTTCTCATGAGAGAACATGAACCACCCACAAACAAAGTCTCAGCATGCTCATGATGCGATAAAGGAGTGGGGGCCCGAAGAGATGTACCCGGCGGGGATGCTCCACTGTAATCCTCAGGTCACCAAGGCTTATTAGCCAAAGTAGCCCTTCTGGTGCACCAGAAAAGAATATAGATCAGGGAATAAGCAAAGGGACTCGACCCCGTTTGAGGTTTCATAGTCTGGACCGCGCATCTAGAGAGTGCCGAGAGACTCGCTGGGTTGCCGTGGCAACCCCCGCTGTCAGCCGGCGCTCGACGGCACATGGCGCGCTGAACGCTCAAGCCCTTACGAGAAAGGTGAGATGAACAACGCGCCGACGTGACCATGCTCTCCTGAGAGAGCATGGATCACCCACGAAAGCCATCTCACATGTTTATAAGTGAGAGAGATTGTGGCCATCAAATGAGGACAGGAAACAACCGCATCCAGAAACACACGGTTTGAATGACATCTTGAAAAAGACGCAGGATCAAACAGTGTTGCTCTTTTAGAAGGAAATGCTCTTTTAGAAGTGCTGAAGCACTCAGGGAGATGACCGCGGCTCACAGCAGTCCGATGGCAAGCCTGCTTGTGAGCACTCAAAAACGGAAACCAACACAGGAACAAGTGTATGTTGCAGCGCGCCGTCACACCAGCACCCAGGTAAGAGAGTGATCCTCCTCGAGACTCGTCTAAACACTCTTCGTAGAAACAGCTTGATACAGCAAACCATTCGGCTCCAAAGTTAAAAGTAATGATGCGGTATTCCACTTTCGTATTTATACCCGCGCAGCGGGGCGGTGTGTGGAATGCGTGAACCGCATGCGTTTTTAATCACTCGAAGTAGATTGGTCTCTGAAAACAGATCCCAATTCATCGGTCAGTTCCGACGTACATCGAACGTGACCGACTGAAAGGGAACATCCCCCACACCATTACACCACCAGCAGCCTGCACAGTGGTAACAAGGCATGATGGATCCATGTTCTCATTCTGTTTACGCCAAATTCTGACTCTACCATCTGAATGGCTCAACAGAAATCGAGTTTCATCAGACCAGGCAACATTTTTCCAGTCTTCAACTGTCCAATTTTGGTGAGCTCGTGCAAATTGTAGCCTCTTTTTCCTATTTGTAGTGGAGATGAGTGGTACCCGGTGGGGTCTTCTGCTGTTGTAGCCCATCCGCCTCAAAGTTGTGCGTGTTGTGGCTTCACAAATGCTTTGCTGCATACCTCGGTTGTAACGAGTGATTATTTCGGTCAAAGTTGCTCTTCTATCACTGCATGAAAAGTGGGATTTTCGTCAGTATGTGGCACTGTAGATTGCCGTGGAACTTCAGGTTTACGACTGTGCACGGCAATTTGCAGGCAACACCGAAAACTGCCGTAAATTGTGGGAAATTGACGTGGGCCTTGCTTGGCAGTTGTCCCCCCATGACCCCCCCTCCCCTTAATACTAGGGGAGGCTTTATCATGTAAATGAACATGCTGTGAGCTACACAAATGCAAATCAGAGTAGCAGCAGGGGGAGTTTTATCTAGGTTCTGAATTTTTTTAACTAAAACAAGTTTAAAGTTTAAGTTAAAATGTTAACTTAAATTTAAGTTAAATGTACTCGTTTTAGTTCACATTACTAAATTTTTAGGGCAACCAGTTTGCTCCAATTTTTTAAGTAGATTCAACTTGTCCGGGCTCACAGTGTAGATTAATTACTCTGTATGTCATTAGCAATAACCAATGTTATGTAAAAAAAAAAATATACAGGACAGCAGTTCATGTCTTCAACCTTTAGAGAGGTTATGTGATGCAACAAGACAATGAACCAAAGCACACAAATAAATCAAGTAAAGCATACAGTTTACATACCAAAATTAATTTTCCCACCCTGCACTGTGAATGGTTTTTTAAATGGCTATTAATCATAAATGTGAAAAGTACAAGTTTGTGTGTTTATAGTTAAGTCAGATTGTGTTTTTCTGTAATTGTCATTTAAATTGAGCTCACACCACATTTTATGAATTATCAATGCAGATTTTCAAGATGTGGTTTCCTGGACAGGGTTTAAATTATGCCAAGAGTAGCCCTAATCTAGTAAATCGCGAGTTAAAAAATTGTTGCCTGGAACAAAGATTAAGCACAGATTACTAACACCTGGACTATGAGTCCTGAACTAAAATAAACTGGATTCATTTACAGTTTTATCTAATTGCTTACACACAATTTCTGAAAATATGGCTCCATTTCTTGTAACTCTACACACAAAACACACAACATGCAAAACATCAGACATCGCTTGCAAAAGCAACACTTTGTGCAAAACTATTTTAACTCTTCCAAAAATTTTGTTTTTGCATATATCTAACTACACACAAATATGCACAACTGAGGAATTTACAGTTGAACTGAAATCAGCTGAACTGAATCAACACTGAAGTCACTTGAGCTGAATATTGACACTATATTGGCTTGTTAGAGCCGGTTTACAGCAGAATTTGTTTTGAACTTGTTACTGAAGCTGCTATGAAACAATATATTTTGTTGTATGCATATTCTTTCTTTCTCAAACCTTAGTTTTGATTTCTAAGTGATCAATTTATGTATAAGTGTTTTCACACATGATCATTGGCTGTATGGGTCCTCAGTAAATTAATGTGGCATTTAAATGGCAAAAGTTATTCTTGTCTCTATAACTTATGGCTTCCTAAAGACACGTTTATGGGTAAATAAAATATTAATAATATAAATAAAATGTATATCAAAACATATTTTAAATATAATGAAGTCATTTTATTATAGCACTCATCAGATGTTCCTGGAAACAAAACAGAGACAGAACAGTATAAACAAACTATACAACAAACTAAACACCAAATTACAAAAACATTATTATGTGAAAGTGAATAAAGTTGTGTGTGTGTGTGTGTGTGTGTGTGTGTGTGTGTGTGTGTGTGTGTGTGTGTGTGTGTGTGTGTGTGTGTGTGTGTGTGTGTGTGTGTGTGTGTGTGTGTGTGTGTGTGTGTTTTCAGTTATAAATATGTGCTGTGTAAATTAGCCTATATATACTTTTAGAAATTATATTTAGCCTAACTTTAAAAAACAAACAATAACCCATATAGATAAATTATAATAATTGTAAAATATTAAGCATTTACTTAATATACATTGTAACATTAGGCTACTTTACTCTAGCACAGTAGTCAGTTAAGCAATTAATTAATATCTTATATTAATATGTATGTAGCCTAGGCTACATCTAAAGGTAAGTCTGCTTTAAAAAAAAAAATATTACACTTCGACATGTACAGAATGTGCGCGTTAAGAAACACGTTCAAATGTGTCTTCTTAACATGTTAAAACTGTGCGTCGACTGTGCGTGTATGCCTGTTACACGACCAGAATGTGCGTGTCTACACATACAAAAGAAACACGCAAAAAATTGCTGCGTTGACGCGGACAAACAGTGCGTGTTGAAACAGTCATAAGTCACGCGTTTCGTATAAAGAGATTTGGCCCCGGGCGCGTTCCATATTAGAGCCCTAGTCCAATGACGTGCGAGGTCGAGGTCATGGCCATGACGCGTAGAAGACGAGCTTTAAACTTTTTTTTTTTTTACATTTCCTACGTTTTTTGCTGCTTTCCTTTTTCGTGATCAACAATGACAGGACGCCGTCTTCAACTCCTGGACGCGACCAACTTTTTCGACTAATTTTCAGGAGGCTGTCTTCGTCTTCACAAATCTGAGGCAAACTGCAGGCGCTATGAACCAGAGCATGGGTAATATAACGTTACGATTTAAAGAATATGCTTTTATTCAGCTGTATAAGGAAATGGATGCGTTAATAGATCCGAGCTTAAAACTGCACATTTTGTTTACACAGACTATCCTCGCCTCAGAACGAAGCCGTGAGCTCTTATCTGCTTGGAGCGATTTCCACGAGTCCAGATTTAACCGCTGATCACGACGAAATTGTGTGTAAGTAACTTCTAATGTGTTTCTCATTCCTAGTTTAATTTTACCGTGACTGTTTTTATTAATACCAGTCTCATGTAATTGTTTTCCAGCTGCCTGTAAGACGTATTATGAATCGACACGCCGCAGCTTCAGATACAAACAACCTGAACTTACATCGCAGGCGGAAACTGCGAAGTTTAGCTCGGAGTCGATCAAGAAGAAAAAGGGTAAGATTTATTATATTAGATCCGTTTTTTGTCAATGTGAGTATTTTTCAGGTTGCTTATTGTCTTTATGGATTGTATTACAGTTGCTGGAAGCGAGAGTGTGCTGGATGAGGTGGACATTTGGAAGTCCGCGACCATTGAACTTATGTCTGACGAGGAAGACGGCTTTGTTGACGGGGTGTCTGGATGGATTGTGCGGCCACCGCGCTCTCACAGCCTGGAGCACGCCGAACTTTACATTACATTACGAGACATTACTGCTGCACTGTATGTACATAGTTGTGTGTTTAACAATAAAGCTCTTTCTTTGAATAAACAGCTGTGTTTTATAAATGAAGCCCTTTCTTTGAATGAACAGCTGTATGCTTATAAATGCTCTTTCTTTGAATAAACGGCACGGTCCGTATAATTTTCCCATATATTCCTTGATGGTATGAATACTTCATAGCACAATAACATTAATATAAAACAAATTATTACAACATAAATTATATATTTATTAATATTATTGGGGTTTACATTTATAATGAGCCAGGGGGACCAATAATGATTGGTTTGCAGTGATCTGCCAACCAATCACGAGCGATTTTTCTTTTTTAAATGTAGTGGCTTCAGCCAATAGTGAGTGAGTAAATTCAAGTCTGGCCGTTGACTCTCTGGTTTCGCTGCTATTCATATGCTAATTAGAGGCGTCGCACCTCCGCGCGGTCTCTCAGCGGGGGGGGGGGGGGGGGTTCTCCACCTACGTCATGGTTCGTTTACGACAATTTGTGGCACAGACGAACGCGACGTTCGCTGCCTCTAAATTGTCGAAAACTGCCGAAAATTAGGGAGATTTCCGGGAGTATACAGACGTTTACGGCGTCGAAAATCCCACTTTTCATGCAGTGTATCAGCTTGAATCAGTTGGCCCATTCTCCTCTGACCTCTAGCATCAACAAGGCATTTTCGCCCACAGGACTGCGGCATACTGGATGTTTTTCCCTTTTCACACCATTCTTTGTAAACCCTAGAAATGGTTGTGCGTGAAAATCCCAGTAACTGAGCAGATTGTGAAATACTCAGACCGGCCCGTCTGGCACCAACAACCATGCCACGCTCAAAATTGCTTAAATCACCTTTCTTTCCCATTCTGACATTCAGTTAGGAGTTGTCTTGACCAGGACCACACCCCTAAATGCATTGAAGCAACTGCCATGTGATTGGTTGATTAGATAATTGCATTAATGAGAAATTGAACTTGGTGTTCCTAATAATCCTTTAGGTGAGTGTATATAGCTATATAAAATGTATTACTACAAAACAAAATTTATACTATAAGAAATGGTCCAGATATTTAACTTATTTGGAAAAGGGGCAGTAATATGTGTGGAAACATGTTTACAATGCTGCGTTATAATGTTGTGTTATAGTGTTTTATTGTTATTCATTTACTTATTTATTATTATCATTATTATATATTCTGATTAACAATTTATTGATTCTCAAATACTTTTCAGAATACAATGCAATACATTTGTAGAGAATAATTGTTTTACTCCGATAGTTGGGTAGTAATAAAATGTATTACTAAATATAAAATTGCATGTTTTGTCACATATTTTTTAATATATAAAAAGCAGCAATACCTTATGTTTTTTTATTCAATATATTGTAATATATTAACATAATACATTATTCTGTATATTTTCAAATATACCGTTATATCATTTAATATATTGATCATTCATATATAGGGAAAAATAAAAGGGCAGATCACTTTCACTTGCGTCTTCACTAAACTTTGTCAATTGTATGCGTTTTATGGCTTGCCAGTTTGAACATTCAAGTGAATTTAGACCATCGGATGTATCATATTGAACAAATGTGCTGATATATCGTGGCACACGAACACTCATACAGATATCGTAATCGAGGTAAAATGTTAATTAATCGAGATTTTGATATTAGGTCATATCGTCCAGCCCTACTGTCTATTTCCTCCATAATGAGAACAGGACTGCTAATGGGTGTTGATGGCACACCTGCCTGAGGATACTCATGAAAAAATTCTGCTTTTAACCCAAAACTTCTAAGAAATGATGATACCAAATTACCATGTTTGACATTCATCCCAAACACACTCAAATCACAAACTTAAAGGGTTACTTCAGCGATTTAGCATAAAGCTTTGTATTTAAACTGGGTCTTTTATGTAGTAGAAATGTGAAATTATTTTTGAACTTGGTGCCTTCTAGACTGAAAAAAGACAGAAAATGTATTTGTCTCATGTGGATGAAAGACAACAATGCACAGAATGCACTTGCTTCACTGCCCTACGAGGCCACTCCGTACACCGTCGTTTTGATCTTCATAGTAATACAATAATTTCGTTTAGTTAGAGTAGGGGTTTTCAAAGTCTAAGACAGTGGGCCTCCCTTTTGACATAACCCACACAATGGCTATGCGCTTTGCCTGCCTTGGCTATACACGCAATGCAACGCGATATGCCAAAAAGCCAAAATCTCTTGACAAACCACACATAAAGGTCGTGGTTCATCAACTGGTTCTGTCCACGTAAATCATAAACTCAAATACTGATCGTCATATCGTCGTCTTTTGGGTTTAAGCTCTGAATTTGAAGGCTTTGAATCGGGGGTCTCAGAAATCGCTCCATTGTAGGCTATTTATAGGCATACCTGTATCGGCAGGCTTGCCAAAAAGTAGCGAATTCACAGCTACGGCATTCTGGGTGAAAATTTTTATTTTTGTCTTATTATTTTTAATATTGTTTAAATGAAAAAAAATGTATATAGAAAAAATACATATTATAATTAAACTCAATAATAAACTAATTATTAGGCTACATTTTTTGCCACTATCCACGCTTCCCCAGGCATGCTCTGGCGCCCCCAAGGGGAGGCGCATCCCACACTTTGAAAACCCCTGAGTAAGAGAATAAACACTACAATTAAAAACTGAATGTGTCTTTTCAATAAAGTGTGAGTGAGCCGAACGAAAGTCACGGCACAGATGCAGCAGAGTCAGATTTCTTTCATCACGAGAGAAGAGCTGAGCAGAGCTGAGGTAACGTTAAGCGCCAGTCTGGCACATTTTCTGATCGCATGTGGAAGCTAAACTATCACAAGAATTCATTGAAAAGTTGAAACACTCACTTTGCTCTGCATCGCCCTGTTATGAATGTCCGTGCGGTCGTCTGTGTCTTACATTCTGTGCGTGAGATCTCTCCCCTATGGGCGGGGTGATAACATGCGGAACAGCTCCATCTAGTGGCTGTAGTCTTTAGCCTCTGGCCAAAAAATCCTCTGATGACGCAAAATGACGATATTTACGCCATCGGAGGATTTTTTCCAGAAATAAAATGCATAATTCTCTCGTCTCAGGGGGATATGAGGGGGGAAAGTACCATAATTTGACTAAACTACCGGGTTTCTACTGATACAAAGCCTAATGCTAAATCACTGAAGTTACCCTTTAACACAAATTTACAAACTGTTCCAATCGTCATTGTCTGTATTCATCTTTGGTAAGGGGCTCTAGTTCTTGCAGTTATCTAGTGGGAAAGGTTAGTTACTGTCAAGATTATCTGACTATAATGGGCCTGAGTAATCTCACTGTGTGGAGTTGCATCATCGGAGGGGTGGAGTCATCTTACCTAGTGGGTGGAGTTATCTCAGTTGGGTAGCATATTAGTGGTGTGTGTACTGTAGAAAACATATGGACAGAATGTTAGGGTGTCATATGAGAGAGAGATTCAGATTTGGATTAATTAGTCTCATCAGAGCAAAGGTGGAGCAGGTAAATGGACTGTGGCTGTCGTCCTCTTATAGTGACTGATTTTCTCATTGTTCATCCTTGTTTCCTTCATTCTTTCATTCCTCATTTCACTCTGTGAGTTGCGTTAAGGTGAGCAGATGGTCGATCACACAGTGAGACCAGCCTGCTGTCCACCTCCCCCCACCCCACAGTTTCAGTTTTAATGTGCTTTATTAGCATGACAAATAACAGTACATTCATATTGCCACAGCAGATGTAGCTTAGCTGCTGACAATGAACTCCAACAAGAAAAAAAAAACTAACACAGATAACAGAACTCATAAAAAAAGTAAATGATAAAATATAAAGAATCAGCACTAATAATAACGCTCATTATTTAAGTGATATAGATTGGCAGTGTTGGGGATGATCTAAGTAGGTGGCGTACAATAGATAACAAGTAACCCATTTCTAGTAAAATTCCCACCATAATGCAAAACATTATTTTCAAATAATAACCCAGATAGCAACAAAGTCTGGGCCGAGTCTGGCTTACATTAGGTACTTCTAGCAATGTTTTTTTCACACTCTTGTGTCAAACAGCATTAGGCTGAGCTCTGGCTGGAGTCTGGCTATCCAAAAGAAACAAAAAGCAAATTGTATCTGTTTGGCTGAGCCCTGGCTTGAGTTCGGCCTGCCAGAATAAGAAAATATTTGGCTGAGATCTGGTTGGGTTTTGGTTAGCAGAAGAGTAAATCTCTGGCATGTATGTGCTGTACTGTAAAACAGCTGTGAAGATGTGGTGTCAATTGCTTTATATTTTATACATCATCATAAGGTTATTTTTTTCAAAAAAGAATAAAATGAAATATGTTTGTTATAGGCCTAGTTAAAAAATACTTCTAGTTTATCTAAAGGGATTTAAAAATGAAGAATACAAAAGTAATCATAAGGAGGCAAGTTTTAATGGAAAGAAGACTTGATTATTCTGTTGGCAAGATTATTTTAATGGGCAGTTAAAGATGTTTTGAAATGATTGAATGGGACTGAATGAGTACTTTGTGGTTATCCCAATGGTAATCAATATGCCACAAAGGTTTTTGGCGAATTGATTACCAATTGTATAAACCATTTTACGACAAAAACCCATAATTAAACTATGATTTTTGTAGCAAAAACCATCAATGCTTGAGAAGAGTTTTCACAATTCCTTAACAATGAATAATATATATAATCTCCATAGAATAGCCTATACAGGTTATAGGTATTTGGAGAATAAACAAGTCTGGCTATCCAAAAGAAACAAAAAGCAAATTGTATCTGTTTGGCTGAGCCCTGGCTTGAGTTTTACATCAGGTACCACAGAGCCCTGCCTGTGACAAGATGGCCACCGGTGATGATGTTAGAGACTCCGCCATAAGACATCTAGCTTTTATTATGTATATCTATGATCCCGCCTACCAGAGGATCCGGAAGTTACACAATCTTGCGGTGAAATTCAAATTGGTTTTCTAACTTCGACAATCCCGCTATCTTGGTTTTATCTTTTGGAGTTTTAATACATCATGATCAAGGTAGGTTGATACTTTTTTAATATCTCAACTAGATTTTAGTCGGTAATCAGCACAGTAGACTACTATATAGGCTTTTGTGTGTGCAGTTACTGTGGTTGGATTTTATTTGTTTTAATGTTAGAGGTGCTTTAATTATTCTTAGCCCCCATTTACAGTGCTTAATGTAAAATATGTTGTCTTACGGTGAGCGAAGTAACATGAGAAAAACGGCTGTTAAAAGAGTTTGAATCTTTGGAAAAAGAAATTAATTCTCAACCTGAAAAGAGGCCAACCCAAGATGGCTTTGAAGCAAGTTCTAGTGTGACTGTTTTAGTGTTTTGACTTAATAGTGACGGCATGTTTTAAAAATATTTCAGGTACTTGAACTGGGATTGCTGAGTGGATGTAAAGGACACGGTCTGGCGAATTATGAGGCAAGCAATCAAGAATGATTGCGCCAAAGTGGTGAACTGGATTTGTGTACACGGGAAAGCACCGTGCATCTTAAAAACAACCAAATTGTGATTTGTAAGTGCATTTTTATTGTGTCTAAGTCTTTCTGGAACTTCATGACTATTCCCTCATGTCATGAATGAATGTTGAAAGTTTTAATTATTGGACTGGTAGTGTCTTGTAATACAAATGCTTTATGTCTCTATTGTTCTTTTTTTTAACTGTATTTGTATGCTCCTATTCTAGAGGAAGTAAGAAGAAATCCTGTGTGTGCACAGACAACTGAGCTGGAGGACGAAAAGATTATTAAAATTATATAATTTTAAAATGTGGTTTCATCTAGCTGGTGACCATGAGGGTGACAGAAAAAGAAGAACACCTTTACTAAATGTTAATGTAAACCACACATTTTAAGTTTTAGCTTTTTTGCACATCTGTAAATATTAATTGTATTTTATTTGTCTTTTATAACCAGCTTTTTTCTGTATTTTAATATTTATGCATGAGACATTTACAGTTTTGCTTTTACACTTGCTTTCTTGTTTGTATCAATTGATTGTATTGCTTTGTTTCTGTTGCTTTTTGGTACGGTGGCTGAGAGGGCTCAACACGCTGCAACAGAAGAAAACCATAGACAGTAAAAGAAATGGACAGAGCGACTCCATAGACTTCAACGGGGAGAATTGAAGTCAGGTAGAAGCACTCACTTCCTGATGGCTGAGCGAACTGCGCAGCCGCAGACTGAGCTTGACGACGTAGATGTGACGTGATCAGCCTGTCCGACAGTGGCAAGTCTTCTAGTAGTTGTGCAACGTAAAATCTGAATCACCAAATCTTGCAGAGACAGAGAGAGTGAACAAGAGCAACTTTTGATGAATGAAGCAGGATCTGCAAAATCTCTATCTGCGTTTATGCCTCCACGTCCCCCCGATTGCCTCATAGACAGTAAAAGATTGCCTACGAGCTTCTCCTCGGGTCTATACGGTAATTTGCTCAACAGCGCGACACAGTCGCGTGGTTATGACGCAATCGTTAGCCTATATTTTACAAAAACAGCTTCAACGGGGCGATAGTGTAAGATAAAAGGTAATGGAGCCTTTTATACATTGTCGTGTTTGTTTAGAAATAAACAATGGACGAATGGAGTCTTAGAACGTCTCAGATGTAAAGATATTCACTGTCAAAGGCCAAAATGAATGGGAGTCAATGGGATGCTAACAACAGGTGATGGCTTGGTTAGCAATGGCTGCGCCTATGGGTGGTACGCTTTCCGGGGGCTGGGCTACCCCCTTGAAGAAAACGCATGCAAATAGAAAAAACACCAGCAAATTAAGAAAACATCTTCATCAGTTTGACAGCACGTGCTGCAAATAAACAAATACAGAAATGCGCTGCAAATGGCAGACCAACAGCGCAAATACTCATCAGTGGTGTTTTTATTATTATTATTATTTATTGGTTGCATTGTATTGGCAGCATGTGTGTTGTGAAACTAATGTTTTCTTCACTTGCTGGTGTTTTTCCAATTTGCATGTGTTTTATTCTGTTGCAGGACCTTGAAGTCTCTTGCCGTTTGCATCGAGTTTCTGTATTTGGTTGTGTTGTGACTTGTGAGTATTTGCAGCATGTGTTTTGTCAAACTGATGAAGATGTTTTTTTTTAATTTCCTGGTGGGCTTTTTTTCTGTTTCCATGTGTTTTCTTCTTTTTCAGTGCATTGAGATCCCTTGGCCACCGTATTTGGATCTGTTTCTGTATTTCATTATTTAAGCCTGACATACTTTTTTTAATTGCATAATTGCATTTTTTTGTAACATATTTTAATGTATTGCTCTTTTTATTATTCTTGTATTGTGACTATTTGTTGCTTTTGTTTTGCTTTACTCTACTATTGGTTGATCTTTTTCACATTTTTTATTTTTCCTTGTTTCTGGCTAAGATTTTCTTTCCTTCTCAATAAAATGCTGTACTTTGCATTTGTGTAGTGTCATTCTTTTATTATTCCTTGCACAATATATAATTATTACACAGGGATAATTTCTGGTTCAGTTTTGGGGACATAATATTGGCTCAGTTATGGCTGTTTTCTGGAGCTTCTGGATAAGTTGTGGCTGAGTTGTGGGGTAAAGGTGGTGGCAGATTGGCTCTTGTCTGGCTGATATATGGGGATTACGGTTTTGTTGTGGGCCAGTTCTGGATTATTTATGGATACATTGTAAAGCTCTGGGCGAGTTTTGGTCTGCTTCCGCCATTGCTCTGGTTGACAGCTCTGGTTGCTCTGATTGCCTTTGGCTTGGCTTGCTCAGTTGGGGACACTAAATTTTCAACTAAATATCCAAATAAATCTAATTAGTAAACTAAATTAACCATTTAAACTAAATTACTGATCTGCCCACATTGTCACTGTATGATAATTGAAATGAGATGAAGACAACACCGTTTTCTGCGGAGCGGCTGTACAGCCGAATAAAATTATGTTGCATTATTTTCCTGTTTAACACTGTGAAGCTGCTTTGAAACAATCTGCATTGTAAAAAGTGCCATATAAATAAAGTTGACTTGACTTGACTTGACTTGACTTGACTTGACTGTCAGCAAACAACACTTGGGCCAACCTTGGACCATAATTCCATGCGGTATGTGGGCCAAAATCTCAACCGAAATTCAGCCAGATCCAGCCCAAAGCCAATTTGCTATCTCTGTAGTGGGATTGCTCCGTACCGTGTCCTTGGTCGCTTGGAAGAGGTGGGCCAGAGCACGGGAAGATTGGGCTCGGTGCGGTATGCATGTACTGTGATCGCTAACCGCTCAGGAGCACGGAACAGCTACTTCTCTTGTGTGCGCTACTGTCATCATTATGACAGCAATAATCTTCTATTACTACTTGGATTGTCAATCGTACCAGTGCACAGAACAAGGCAACCGTGCCTAGTATGAGTACGCCCTTATTCTAGTTATTTTATTTACTGAGAAATGCAATTGCAAATATAACTGCAATCAGCAATTAAGGGGCCAAGCACAACAATGGTAGAATGAGGAGCTACAAATTAAGGCATTGAGCATCAGGCCAACTGCAAAATTAGTAAATAAAGACATTTGGAGACCATTTTAAGCAAAATCGTTGAAAACCCATAAATAAAATGACTTGTAATGTGACATAATTGCTTATTACTTTTGACTAATAGGTGGCACTGACACCAAATTGATCTAGTGTGGCAAAAATTACATCATAGGTTCAGGGTTGCAATCGTAACGACTTGAGAAAAGGAGTCAGAGAAAAAGGATTTTGTTCCTACCCCTTACGGTTCAAAAGTTATTTGCATAAACATTAGTGCAACTTTGGACAGTTGGTGGCGCTAGAGGGTTTGGTTAATTTTCTATCTGTGTGCCACATTTCACAACTTTTTACCATATGGTTCTATGGGCTCCTATCAACTCATGAAACGAAGAAGAAGAAGAAGAAGAAGAAGAAGAAGAAGAAGAAGAAGAAGAAGAAGAAGAAGAAGAAGAAGAAGAAGAACACTAACAAGAGGTGCACCTTTGGCGCTTGGCCCCTAATAAAATTAAAAACAATCATGCTTTGAAATAAAACATGTTGACTTTTAAAGACACTTTTTGTCCACTCATTGATTCTGCCACAATTAAGTAATGTCTTTGACAAATCTTGATTTATGGGCTTTTTTCAGCAAATATTCACATACTTGATTAATTTGTTTACTTAAAGCAGGCATTTAGTATATTAACATTTTTTATTCAATTGAAAGCAGTAATGAGAAATGCTTCAAAAAAAAAAAAGAAAATTCATGATGTCCCTTGGCTTGCCACAGGATTCAATCTGAGGTTTCTCAACAGCTTGTGTTAGCATTTTTAATTAGTGTTTCAATGTGTAACTGTAAAAATAAAAATTTAAATTTAAATATGAAACCAGTATCTCTACCATAAAGAAAGAATGTGTAAGGAAAAATTATTAGTTTTATGTTTTAATTTTTTAATTAATTTTTAAAGGTACAAATATTCCATGCAGTCGCTTATTTAATATGAGGAAATCAACATGAAAAATCATTAGTAAAATCTTTTCAGATGGGGTTTAGTTTAGATGTCACACCAATGTGTCAACTGTCAATTACCCAAAAGTATTTCATATCAACTATCATTTACACCCCAGCGAGTGAGACAGACAGAAAGAAACATACACTTATATATTTATAATGGAAGTGAATCTCCTGAAAATGTCAAACAGCAACTAGGCCAAATCACCTGTCACTAGATCCCAATATAAACACTCTGTGTGTGTGTGTGTGTGTGTGTGTGTGTGTGTGTGTGTGTGTGTGTGTGTGTGTGTGTGTGTGTGTGTGTGTGTGTGTGTGTGTGTGTGTGTGTGTGTGTGTGTGTGTGTGTGTGTGTGAGTGCGTCTGCTGCTCAATAGAATGGCGTAACAGCAAAAAATAAGTGTGTGGTGTATGAAAGTTAAACAGACCAGACACACATAGTGAAATATTCAGACTCTATGATGTTTTAATGGTCAGAACAAATTCAGCTCAAACACGAATCCTTTAATTTCCCTGCATGTGTTATTAAACACATTTAAAGAGATATTAGTCGATTCAGTGACTTTCAAAAACGCTGCACATTTCAAACTCAGTGAAACATCCAAGATCTTGCTGTTTGCATAAACATTTGAGCTGTTAGCAGCTCTTCCCAAAAACATTTTCCATTTGAGTTTTTATCTTTCCGCTTCAAGTTTTAAACACCCCAGCGGCCGAGCAGAGCGCCGTGGGCGTTATCCATGAGAAGAACATGCCTTATCCCGATCCACAAGCACCAGTAATCACAGCACTCGCAGGATTCCCACAATCCAAATGAATGAGCGTGCGTGCACACACACACACACACACACACACACACACACACACACACACACATGCAAGCAGAGTCCCAAATCCCACTGTTCTGTAAGCCGCTGCTTTACTGATACAAAAACCATCAGAGGAGCACCGTAGAGAAAGGATAAACTACAGACAGACAGCAAGACAGATAGACAGGCAGGCACTCAAAACAACACCAGCAGCCTGAGTTTGACTATAAAACAGACCAGAAAAAAATGAGAAGGCAATGAGAAAAATTGTAAATAAAGGGCTAAATAAATTGTTAAATAAATAAAGTCTTTACATTAGATTAACAAAATTAAAGTCAATGTGTAAGTGATGATGATGATGATGATGATGATGATGATGATGATGATGATGATGATGATGATGATGATGATAAAGCGGTCTTTAATTACGAATGTTTGCTGATGAAGCTGCTGGAGTCATTAATGTGAACACAAATAATGAATTCACATTACAAAGCATACAAGATACTGGCGAGAACAATGTGAGATTTGAATGAGATCAGCAAAAACATCCTTGAGATTTCAGAATGACCACAAACTCCCTCAAACGCACACCTTTATGTATGTAAATGAGCACATTTCATTAGATAACGACGGACAATACAAACACTAAAAGAAAAGTAATGCATTTTTAGAATTAAATATACTGTATATAATGTGCACATGTGTTGCTACTATAAGATGATTGTCCAAATGAGGACATATCCGGATGGAGGTTTGTCAGATTTATTGCACTTCTAGAGAAAAAAATGTCCTCAAACTACAGCTAAACACACACACACACACACACACACACACACACACACACACACACACGTACACACAGTTGGACCAAGCTTTTCTGCCTGATCAGACTTTTTTTTTCATCATCATCATCATCATCGTCATCAGAGATCCAGAAACCCCATGACAAACCACAGCAACACCACTGACCTGAAAGCCCAGAACACACACACACACACACACACACACACACACACACACACACACACACACACACACACACACCAGCAGTATAGAAGCCAATAAGCCAATAGAAGAATAACAGATGTTTGAGTTTGTGCTCATCTCACACTCACAGCGGCTGGTTTGTGTCTCACTACAGCTTTCTGACATTTTCATCACCAACATCATCATCATCATTATCATAAGAGACAGGGAAATCCTTCAACCAACAACAAACCAGAAGCACACACTTTCTGCAAAATTGTTTGTTTGACACACACATTATAGCTACACTCCTGAAGAAAGAACACACACTCCTGAGCTCATATCTCACACACTCGCGCGCAGTTTCACATACACTGGGAGTTTCTGCACACATGTCCCGATGTCACACACACACACTTATAGTGAGTGAAAGTGTCTGTACTTACTCCAAACGCTGAAGATCACAAACCACTGACTGAAACACATGAGAGAAGCAATCATCAGTACAGAGTGAAGAAGATGAGGAGGATGAAGATGCTGATAAAGATCAAGAGGACGTAGACTCACCCAAAAGCCTTCAGAGGTGCGCTGAGGATCCGGAGGAAGGTTTTATATCTTTCTGTCACTCCAGCCAGAAACAGCTGCGATGAGGAGGAGGAGGGTGAAGATGAAGATGAGAATGAAGAGCGTCTTATTCCACACAATGACAATCAGTTGCGATCATCCGCGCGTCCGACGCCCGCGAGCATCACAGAGAAACACTCGCACGCGGAGAGGAGAGACCTGACTGTGTGTGTGTGTGTGTGTGTGTGTGTGTGTGTGTGCGCGCGCGCGCCTGCAGTTCCGCCTCGCACCGCCGGATGGCCGGAGAAACGCGCCACACATCCGAGATCATGTGAGACTATCACACTCAAGAAACAGGTTCTTTTGTTTCATATGGATCATGAAATGTATCATCTCTGCTGCGATGCCTCATTTTTTATTTGATCGGTTGGTTGTGTTTTTATATTTGGTAATCATTCATTTGTGTATTAAAAGTAGGCCTATTTGGAAATAATTCTGTAGGCTACCATCCCAGTTAACAGGGAACGTTCTCAGAACTTTGGCTAACGTTTGGTTCCCTCAAAATTATAAACAACGGTTTACTTTAATAGAACATTAGTTCAAATTTATCTGGTCTTTAATTATGTTCTCTAAAAGTTAGCATAAAAACATTACATAGTTTCATGGACGTTTTTACCTGAAGCGTTTAGTTGTATGTTCACCTATGTTTAAATGTCACTACTACTTGTTTTAGAATGTTCAGAGAACATTTAAAAGTAATATTCACATAATTTTGCGAAATTATAAAATTACTTACTTTATTACATTTATATAGCGCTTTTCTAGGCACTCACTCAATGCGCTTTTACATAGACGGGGGAATCTCCTCAACCACCACCGAAATTACTGTTCTCTTAACGTTCACATAACCAAAAAAAAAAAGCTAGTTTTAAAACATTACAAAAATTGACTTTTTGAATATTAAGAGAACACAAATAACATTTTATAATATAATGGGAACGTTAGCAAAACATTCTTAGAACATATTTTTGTTTGCAGGGATGGTAGGCCATCTGTTGATTTCTGTAAGGCAAGCTGGTTCTCAGCTAATAAATCTATGATAAATAAATCTATAATAATAATAATAAATCTATATAAATCTATTAATATTTCTACTGTATGATTATTTGACTAACGTTATGAAAATGTGATTGCTGAAAGTTCTCAGAACGTTCAAAACGCCTAGTTTTTTAAGTTTTGATACCACCTTTTTTTGGAAAGATTAGAAAACCTAAAAATAAACTAAGTAAACTAAAAATAAATAAAATGTTCCATTAACAATGTGTCTAAATGTTTTTGTGTTAACATTTGGAGAACATTAGCCTATTAAAAACCAGATAACTTGAATAAACATTCTATTAGCTTTACTGGAAGACCGTTTCATAACTTTGAGAGAGCCTTGCCAGAACGTTAGTCAAATTTCAGAGAACGTTCCCTGTTAATTGGGATTACAGCGCTCTGTGACGTTTCTTGTTGTGTTTTCACTGATGGAGGGGAAAATTCAGCAGCGTCTAAAATAGAAAAGAATGAAAAGGCAGTTTTCACCTCACACACCTGCAAAAGAACCTCTGCACTGTGTGTGTGTGTGTGTGTGTGTGTGTGTGTGTGTGTGTGTGTGTGTGTGTGTGTGTGTGTGTGTGTGTGTGTGTGTGTGTGTGTGTGTGTGTGTGTGTGTGTGTGTGTGTGTGAGAGAGACTCTTTAGGTCAGCCGGTAAAACACACAAACATGTCACTTTCTTTTAGTGTCTGAAGAGAGAGCAGAATACTGTCAGACAGAGAGAGACACCTCACATTTCTCTCTATTTATGACGTGTGGATCTTATTGTCTGTTTGAATGTGAGTCAGTCGCACACAGTCTCACAAAAGCCATGACAAGAGTTTTTAAATGACTGAGAGTCCAGCAAGAGAAATGACAGGAAGTGAACATCTGATTTTGGCGCTGCTCATTTGCCTTTATTCACCGGTCTACAACTGAAGCATATGACTGCAAGGGCCAGTTTAAATTTAGAAAGAGCTCAGGCAGAGAGAGAGAGGTAAAATACAGTTACAGTGCAGTTAAGATTGGCTTTGTTTGGCAGCAGGGCAAACGGCAGCAGCTTCTAAACAAACAGCAGCTCCGCGTGGAGTCAAATCACCCGGATTGCATGTATCACAACATGCTCACTGCAAGCAGCACTTCTTTCCCCTCTCTTTATTTCAGCCCACTGTCTGGATACAGACCTGTAAAAACAGTCGTAAGCAATGAATGCCTCAATGCGTCTTAAATCTGGGTCACGTAAGAAGGGAAATATTCAACTGCAAGAATTTAATAAAGCACTGCTGGTTTTCTCTCTCCTCGATCATTGTTTGAGTTATTTGCTGTAAAATTGTATGATTCAAGTTGCTCGAAATCTCAGCATGTTAATGAACGCACACAAAAACAGCACACTCACAATAACTGCAGCCTGAAGTCAGCATTTTTCATCTTGCATGCAGAACAATTTTAATATTTCAGATGTATATGTGTCACTGACTGAGGGATATCAGCTACCTCTAATTAGACAGCAGGTCAGTAGCGACCTTTGCTTCAGTATCACTTGAAACAGGCCTCATAACAGAAGGGTCCTCCGCTTGCACAGGAATATAGTATTTGGCTTGTTTGAGATGAGCTGCACAGAACTGATCACCAGTGATCAGCACAAGATAAATGCAAAAAGTACCCAGATGACGTACTACTTCCGGCGAGATTTGGAAGTGTGCATACGATGGACATTTGGAAGTGTGCATACTATCCCATGAGGCCATCGGAGAGGATTTGTGAATGGCATTGAAGTGATACAACTGACTGGCTCCTCCCTCGTCTCCACCTGGGACCATCAGACTTACAGCTTCACTATGGGCTCCCTCGATCCTCCATCTCCACCCTGGTCGAACGTCGCATCATATGCGCCATGGATTTGCAAGCCGTCCGCTGCGCTCTATCTCTCCACCCCTACAGCTCTATCTGGCTCCGCTCTCCCTCTGGCTGCACCTCAGCTATCTGGTACCTCAGTTCCTCCTCGGACGGTCATCGCTGTGACTCCATTGTGGCCTCCAGGACCACCGTTGTCACCCGGTTCTATCTGCAGTTGTGCCTGTTTAGCTCCCTCATTTAGTCATTTAGTGTGTATTTATACTCCCTGTGTTGTTCAGTTCTTGGTCCATTCTCGTCACTGTTATGTGGTAGTTTAACATTTTATCTCCTGTGTATTTCAGAGTTCATGTTGGTGGATTATATTAAAGATTCTCTTGTTTCTAATCTCCTGCGTCATGCGCTCTTTACACCGATATTACGTGACACATACTATATGTAACATACTATTTTGGCAGTCGTGATGTAATTACTTATTAGTAATATTCATACAAATACATTTTTAATAACTTTACAAAACTTTGAAGCTTATTATAGCTATTTTTGATTATGAAAATAATTATAGTTTTGACTTTACAGTAAACTTTCAAATGAGACCATACTTATGCTTTTAGTGCAAAGGATTCATGAACTGTATTGGTTTTAGTCTGAGTATGGCATTTCTTTGGATTTTTTCAAAAGCGGGGGTGCAAGCTAACAGGTTAATCAAGAGAGTATGCGACTTTGGACGCAGCCTGGGAGTGATCCTGATGGATATCAAAAAAATCTTGCGACAGCAAGGTGGCCGTGCAGGAATGCGCAGTTACTGGTGTGCATCTTGAGACAAAACACTGGCTCTGATATATTTTAAGATATGCCAGTGCAACTTGCTTTCAGTTAAAACAACTCAAGCATGCAATTTAGTCCAGGACTAGGCTTAAGCCTTGTCTGTGAAACTGGCGTTGGGTGTCTTGTTCATCATATTTATATCCATATAAAAGCAACAAACTTAAATTACATCCAGTTTATTAGCAACACATTACATGAGCGTGAGTCACGCGATATATCCACCTTTGATCCGTAGGTGTCTGATCCACTACAAGAAGAGAGAACTATCTGTCTTGGCTGCACTTATTTCATTCCTCCCTTCACTCCCTTCGAAAAAGAGCTCCACCCCTCACCATCACACCGCGCACATGCCAGGAGCAGAGATTGACTGAGGCTTGGCGAGAATATGCCACCAAAATGTATGAAAATGCCCCCAAAATCCAAGAAATGATGTAAAATATGTTGCTATGTATAGTAAGTTCTTGTTTTTGATACTTTTTAGCAATACCACACGAGCAAGAGTGCTGTTTTCCCGAATATCAGCACATTTGCAAAAATGATATTGATTTTATACAACAGTTCGATAAACAAGAAGTTAATATTAGGTGACTTACATTTTAGACTCACAATATTGCTTTTGCTCTATTTTGACAATGAAAATAGTTAATCTCCGAGCAACACAGCGATGTTTTGTTACTGAATGAATGTACTGAATGTTTCGTTTTTGAACAAATCAGTCTAAGGGCCCTATTTTAACGATCTGAAACGCAAGTGTCAAAACGCGAAGCGCAAGTAACTTTGTGGGCGGGTCTCGGCGCTGTTGCTATTTTCCCGGCGGGATAAATGGCTCTTGCGCCCGGCGCAAATCTAAAATGGGTTGGTCTGAAGTAGCTTCATTATTCATAGGCGTGGTTTGGGCGTAACGTGAATAAACCAATCCGAGCGTCATCCAACATTCCCTTTAAAAGCAGGTGCGCAAGTTCCATTATGGATTGCTATTATTATGGCGCATTTACCAGGCGCACGCCAGGAGCGGTTCACAGCCGAGGAGACTGATGTGCTTGTAAGAGCAGTGAAAGACAGAGAAGTGAAGTTGTAATGTTGTACATTATGGTAAAGGTGATTTCACAGTCTTTTTTTTTTCAGTCTTTCAGTTTTTTCCGTTTTTCAGTCGATTTTTGTTCCTGGTTCTTGACGGACAAACCAATTTGTCAGATGTCCTTATATACATATATGTCTTGCCACTATTGGGCAAACAGGTCTTATCCTTAATTATTACAATTAGCCTGAATCATTTGTAAGCTAGATTTATGCCTATTTTTTCACATCTTCGTGGCACACCACAATGATTTCCGTCATCTCATGTGTTAATATTTTTTTAGTGTAACAATTTATGATTTGCAAAAATAACTGTTGCATCTGTGTAGATTACATGAGCAAAGTGTATGCGCGTTGTGCACGCTATACATTATGGTCAAGCATGCGCCCTTAAAATAGCATAATGAACAACGCGCAACGCGCCACTGACTTTAGACTAGGTTTTTTCTGGTCAGTGGCGCAATTGTTTAGTGGAACAGCAAAATAGCACCAGGGATTGTTTGCGCCGGAACACGCCTCCTTTTTTGCGCTGAACCGCCCAGGTAGCGCAAGTTCATTCACTAGTTTAGCGACGTGCTTCTGTGGAGGGAAAAGCGCGCTTTGCGCGGGTGCAAAATAGGAATGACGCATGCGTCGGTGTACAAAGTCAATTGCGCTGGGTGCAAGATAGGGCCCTAAATGTCATGTGTGTTCAAGGTTGAAATGATGCCTCACAGACCGATCGTTGTATGACTTCAACTGTAGCCAATAAAACATCACAACACATCTCACTTACCCTTGCACTGCACGTTATTACAATGTGTATAGCTTATTGTTATTTATATATATTGTTAATTGTACATTCATTGTGTTGTCATACTGATCAATGGGTCAGGTAATTACAGACTTGCCAGTACACTTCTGTATACCAGAGTTCTGCACAGGTCCGATTTTGTAAATCCGCACTCGCCCGTACCCACAGTGCTTAAAACCGCATCCGACCCGTTTTCCGACAGCAGCACTAATTAAAATCCGCAACCGACCCGACCCGCTTAAAATAGAACCGACACCCGACCCGCACCCGAAATAAAATCAGTTTAGCATATCACATTATGGACACACTTACAAAAATGTTTATTGCCAGCATAAGTTATAACACGACCATTAATACAAGGCTGCATCATGAAGAACATCGAATGTGCCTCGTAGAGATGATAAGGACACATAACCGTTCTGTCCTTGTTTGAAAAAATACTGTTCGATAGAACTGCTTGTGCTTGATTTGTTACCACAGTTATCTGCGTAGTTCCTCAGCGATGAAGTTCCACATTTGCGGATATCCAATATACGATATTTTCTCCAACTCCTCAGGATCCATCTTGACAACTGCAGTGCAGGCAGATTGCGCGGGTTCACAGGTTGTGATTCTCCTGGGAGGGCGCGCGCGCGAGCACAAATAAACTGAAATGGATTTGAAATTATTTTATCAACTTGAAATACAGACAAGGCATATTTTTGTAGATGTGTTCCTAAAAATATGCATATATTTTTTAAGAACACATCTACAATATACATGCATATTTTTAAATATATTCGTTTGCACGTGACTGTTTTAAACCTGTGTTTAGATCTGTGTTCTCCCTTGTCCGGATGTTTTTCACCCGTTTCAGCAATATTCGCGGGTACCAATATTCACGGGTCACCCGTGAAGGACTTGTGTGACAATAAAGAGAATTTAATTTAATTTAATTGAAGTACCACGAGAGCATATGGCTTTCTAATCGCTCTCATGGTACTTTGATGCCACCAATTGGTTTGTGCAGCGCCGTTTCAAGTCGGACATACTTAAAGAGCACCTATCATGGCATTTAAAATGTTCCAAATATTGTTTTAGAAGTCCCCAACAACAGTTTTGCATGCATGCAATGACAAAAAAGACTTTAGTTTTCTTATAATATGCATTTATTTTTACCTGTTTTGACAGCGATTCTCAAATGATTCCTTTAGTGATTCACTTTTCAAAACCCCGCCTTTACGTGACGCTAATCTGCGGTGATTGGTCCGATGACCCAGTCAGTTGTAATTGGTTTAGTCTGTGCAGATATTTTCGGAAACGGAACGCCCATCAAAGTCTTATAGTGACAGTAATTTGTTAATATGTGTCAGGAGTTATGAATATGAAAACCGCGTCGGTACTGTTTGATTGTAATATGAGCCTCAGCTGATCTCATTCATAAAAAAACTCCTCTATTCTCCTCACGAAGACTCGCGACAAATCAACATCCCTCAGGGCTTTTAGTTCAAAAGTGTGCAGATGAGGAGACATATTGATAGATTCTCATATGTCTGTGTCAAATTTCTAAACAGAGGAGTATTTTTTATTCAATACTTCCTCAAAATGGGCAGTTATAGCCTAATCATGAGCGATTGAGTCTCTTATGTGTTGTTTTCAATTCATCCTGGCAGCCGGAGGGCGCTCTGTGCACATGTAGTCCATGTATGGTACAGACAGACGAAGAAGAACCATGTGCCATAATAGAAGTCCATAATAAAAGCTTCCTGAGATCGCGAAACATACATTTGACGACTAATAAACACACAATCGCGACGATGTATGGTTTGTCTTCAAGCCACTTAGTCTTCAAATGCTCATCCTTGGGCAGATGAAAGAAGTTTGCTTTTGAGTGGCACTTCAGAACACAGCGTCTCGTCGCCATGATGTTTTCTAGTTTTCACTGGCGTCTTGGAGCGCAATAAGTGGGCGTATCGTATTCAAATAACTTGACAAGTTGACGTCATCTAGTCAGAGAAAAAGCTTCGGTCTTCTAACGATTCTTAAAAATGACTCCGAGTCGACTCTTACTTTTGAAAGAAAATAACTATATATACGGTGCACTGTCATATTTCAAGCTATCACAGGATGTTTTTGTTCACTTAGATCTATGTTACACACTACATGAAAGGTAAATTTCAAAATTCCATGATAGGTGCTCTTTAAGGCCTGTACACACCGGGACGAATATCGCGCGCGCTTATCGCCAGCGTTTTTCGTGCCGTTTTTCGGCGCGTCTTGAGTGTTCACACCCAAGCGATTTTCACTGGCGTTGCGCCGAGTGAACGTGCACATTCAGTCGATGCGCTCCCGGTACACAAGGTGGTGCTGCGGCACTTTAAGCCTCTGACACTCGCTTGTCACACAGAAGGAGAAGAGAGACAGTATTTACGTGCTTGCCAAAACCATAGACATATTATGTATATGGACAAAACCATTCACACACTTTTTGCTAACTGGCAAGCAGCATTAGCAGTTCATCTTCTTCTTTGTCTACTTACTACTTCTTCGTCGTATCAATGTGTGCTCGGCAAGACCGTTTTGTGCTTGAGCGCCACCAAGTCGTGTTTTACTGTCACTTCAGCAGCTCCAGGCACGTGAACAAAAGCGCCGATCTCATTGGTCGGACAGTTTTTTACGCGCCGCGTCAAAATAAAAAAACGAACCCGAGGCGTTTTTTTAAAAATGACGGTTTTACGCCTGGCGTTTTGCGCGTCGGTGTGAACACTCACATTGGCGCCCATTGTTTAGTCCCGAGGCGTTAAACGTCGGCGATAAACGCGTGCGAAAATCGTCCTGGTGTGAACAGGCCTTTAGGCTGTGTCCAAAATTGCCCCCCTATACCCTTAAATAGGGCACTATTCGAGGAGACAGCCATTTGTAGTGGTGTCTGAAACCATAGTGGATGTTATTTAGTGCACTCATTCAATCCCACAATGCATTGCAATAACAAGTCTACAACCAATGTACGCACAACGGGTATAGAATACCCATAATGCACAGTGAGAGTCACGGGCCTAATAAATTCCCGCACCTGACCAGAAGATGGCACCCACAGATGATTCATCCATACACCCATTTTCCAAACTACTGGTCCAATGTGGCTACAGCGTAATATCATACAGGTATAATTTCCTTTTTAATTGATTATTAAATTGTTCAATTAAGGTTTAGACATATTTTCTATGACAGAGATCAAAATCTTTTCATCTTACTACTGGAGCTGCCTCCGGCTGTTACTTTGAAACGGACCAAGCAGGTTACAGGTTAAAGTCCCTGTAAAGGCAATTCTGAGATTTGTTTCTAAACACATTATAAATGTTAGAAATGTATTGCTGAAACCCATTACAAAGACTGTGAACTATGTAGTACTGAATTCAGAAGTTAGACCGCTAAACAGTTTTTCACCGTTGCTGTGTTCAGGATTTTCTGGGCAGGACTAAAACGGTGGCTCGATGACGCACTGGAGCCACCGAGCCTGGCTCCTCCCCTAACACGATCATAACTAGAGCACATTCGCATCAGTTTGCCCTCTCGATCGCGAGTTACTGTCAGTACTGTTAGTTACTATAGCCTACAACTTACAAAACAGCTTTCAAAACAAAAACGATGATATCAAGAAGAGGTGGATTAATTTTGTGAACAGCAACCTAGAGCTGAGGATCACCACCAACACCTGCCTCTGCAGTGACTTTACACCGGATCGTTTTACAAACTTTCACCAGAGACAACTGGGATTCACCGATAATCCGCTGCAGAACCGACTATCACCTGCCCAGGCCTTCATCCTCCCGTCCCGCCGACATCTGGTGCGTCGTGATCATAGACGGTCGTGATCAGTACGTGAGTGTTGTCTTGTGTGCTACGGGTCGGCAGCTTTCCGGCGAGTGGGCACACCCCCAGTGTTTGAGAGCAGAGAATGCTGCTAATTTTTTCAAGTTTCAAGTAAGCTCTTTTATGTACTTGCCGGATTTTTTTATGATTCAAATTTGGCTGGGTGGTTAATAACACATTTATCTGTGGTGTGAGGAACTCAGAACACATGTTTAGTTTTGACTTTACAGGGACTTTAACAAAAACCTTGTTACAAGCAGTTATTAAAATATACATTAATTTCAGTTATATTGAAACTTGTTTGTCTTATATTTAAATACTTTTGTAATTATTTAATTTAAATGTAATATAAAAAAACTGATAAAATTATAATGAATTACTTTACATGTGCTTTAGTATGTTCTTTAAAGCATGTCAAAAGATTTAAAATCTACTTTAAAGGAAAACATCTCGGTTACGTATGTTAACCCTCGTTCCCTGAAGGAGGGAACGGAGACGTACGTCGGTTGTAACAATGAATTGGGATCACTTCAGAGAGCCCCTATCAGCTTCGAGATATAGAGAACGGGCCAATGGGCCATTGGCGTGCGAGATTTGCATCTCGCGCTCCGCCCTGCGCCGCGGGTATAAACAGGAAGCGAGAGCAACGCACTGACGTTTTTCACTGAGGAGCCGAACTAGGGACTCGGCCATGCAGTGATGGTAAGGAACTGTGGCGACTAGGGCTGTCGCGATATCAGATTTTTCACACCACGGTTATTGTGGCCAAAAAAATTCACGATATCGATATATCTCGTTATCTATAGAAACCTTGGGGGAGAAAGTTATCAAATGAATTGGTAACACTTTACAATAAGGTTGTATCAGTTGACATTAGTTAAAGGTCCCATGGCATGGCATTTTTCTATTATTTTATAATGTTTCCTGAGGTGTATTTATATTGTTAGTATGACTTTTACATCATAAAATGTCATGAAATAAAAGGCATTTTTTCTATACTGCTGTTTGCCCTGTGGCTGAATGCCCTGCTTCAAGAGGCGTGTCTGCTGTGAGACTTCAGTAAAAACGCCCACTGTTGTGATTGGCTGACTTCTTTGCATTTTAAATGAGCGGAGGGGGCGTGGTTTAACGAGGTCTACGAGGCACGAGCAGGCACGAGCTGCTGCCAGAGAGACGGATAGACCTGAGTTCACTTCACATCAGTTCTCAGCATGTCTGAACTGTTTTAGTTACAGCATATACTTCAGGTTATTAGTCTATTTCTAGTCGGAGGGGCTGTCACTCATGTCAGAAAGTTAGTAACTTTAGTAAATTATGGATCAGCGCTGACTGGAGACGCGAACCGTTTAGAATGATTCAGTCCGATTTGGTGAACTGATTCGGTTCACTAAAAAGAACTGGTTCAAAAGAAAGATCGTTCGCGAACCGGACATCACTAATGTACCAGAGAAGGAGCTCAGCGATTGCTAACAAAGTTATTTATAGTAACTACTGAGTTATGAGAGCGCTGTCAGTCAGCGCGAGTTTATTGTGTTTGTATCTGAGAGTTCTGAAACGAGTCCCAGTCACACCGAGTCCGTCTTCATCATTATTACCAACTTTGTAACACATGCAAAGTACCATTACAGCTGTCGAGATGAACAAGTGTTGAAAATAGCATTATTTTTAAAATAAAATAAAAGCGTCAGTGACGCGCGTTGAGTACACAGTGCAAACAAAGACACAACAGCAGTAATCGAATGTAATCCAGTTTATTGTGGGGCTAGGCTGGCTAGCCCGAATATGCTCACGCTTACCCCCCTTCTGCTTAATCTCACGCCGCGTTTGGTGCCTCCGCTGTGGGCCAGATGCAGTACTGGGGGTCGGGGATGTTGAAGGCCACCGGCCAGTGCAGAGCTTCGGCGTGTGTGAGGCCGATGTTGAGCAGAAACTCATGACTGTATGCACATTTTAGAACCGATAGACGCGACGAGGACGTACAAAAACACTGACTCAAAAGATAGAAAACACGAAAACACCGTTCTGTCTGGAGAGAGAGAAGCCGCATTGTGTGCACGAATAATAAATAATTAGCTACACATCAGAAATCACTGATCACAGATCAGAAGGAACTGAAAAAAGACTTCTGTTTTCATTTGTACATCCAAAGACTGAGAAACTGCCAGCGTTCACTGGTTCACAAGCAATGATCTCTATTCTCTCGAGCGTTTGCATGGGTGTGCCAGATTCTCTGGGCGGAGGAAAGGGAGGTAACCGTTCCTGCTTGGACGTCAAACCAGGAGACTTCAGGATTGGTTAGTCTGGCCTGTCATTTTCTCAAAGGCAGAGAAAGACAGCCAGAACTCGGTTTTACACCGATCAACATTTCTATCCACTTGGGGACAATATTCAGGCTAGGGGAACTCATATTAATGTTGAAAAACCTCATAAAATGAAAATTTCATGCCATGGGACCTTTAATGCATTAGTTAACGAACTAACCATGAACAACAGCTGTTCAGCATTAGTTAATCTTCTTTGTTAATGTTAGTTAATATAGAGCTGTTCATGGTTTGTTCATGTTAGTTCACAGTGCATTTTAGCAAGATTTTAATAATGCATTAGTAAATGTTGAAATTAACATTAATGTTAATTAAGAAACTTATTGTATAGTGTTACCAATTAATTTTTGCTTTGTTTATTTATTTTTATTCTTTACCCAACAAACATAATTGGATAATGATTAACAGGGTAATACTCTGTTGCTGATAAATCTTCTTTGAAGCTCCCTATGAAATAACAAGAGAGAAAATACTGTCAAGTTCAACAGTATGATGATGAATAAATATTAACATAAATGTTATTGGCCATGACTAGATTGCAAATACAAATACAAGAATAGACATTATTCATTAATTAAAAGAAACTATGAGACCGCGACCGTCGACTGGCTCTGACTGGTGACTCTGACCGCCGCGTTCCTTCAGCGCAGCTGCAAGAGTTAGGCTATGGCCTTTTTACATCTGCTCACTTCATTTGTTTTCTCTGATCATATATCTATCATATTGTGAAGAGATCAGGAGTAAATGTCTTCCGATATTCTTTCGAGGCGGATTTAAATCCGATCACTCAGATCCACCGCTCCCACCACGCGCTGCGCGCAGAGCACAGAGTGCTGAGGGGGCACTACAAGAAGATGCAAGAAAAGACGCAAACGGCCGCCTGTGAAACTGAAAGTAGCCCAAGGCTCAGAATCAGATGCTCAAAAATACAATAATCTCCATTAAAATGAATGAGACTAAATGCTCTTACCAGTGCTTAGGTCGCTCGTTCTCCTATTACGGCCTTTGATCTTGAAACGAGCCGATAAATAAAATACAACTCATATCTGTTGTTTTCGTTGTCGTGAACTGAATTTGCATAACCTATAGAGTGGAAATTGAAGATTGGATTTATATTCATTTTGCGGAGAGGTATAAGGTAAGACAATGCATGTTTTTATTTTTATAGTTTAGATTGTGTAGCCCGTTTCGTTTGCAGGCGCCGTTGTGTGCGAGCGAGCCTGCCTCAGCTTGTCAAAAATGCGTTTTTACTGTGGTGGTGGTGATAGTAAACATATAAACTTACATTGTGATATGCTTGAAGTGTTTTATATGTATGGATTTTATTATAGGCAAGACAAGTCAAGTGTTGATTTGAGAGGATAAATTGATCAAACATGCGTTGTTTTTTTGAAAAAAACAAAAACTTTAATTTAACTAACGAAAATTGCCCCAAACATTTTTTCTAAATTAACTTAATAAAGAAACTAAACGAAATATAACAAGTTTGACATTACAAATAAACCTGAACTATTTTTATGGCTGCAACAGTGTGTAATAGAGAGGGAGGAAAAAACACGGCTCCAGTCGGACTCGGGACACCGGAGTATTTACGGGTCATGTTATCACACCAGTCCTGTTCATTTTAAATATTGTGGTTATTGCCAATACCGGTATATTGCCACACCCTAAATTAACACAATGTCGATATTTCATGCTTTGAATATCACGGTTATCGTCAATACCGGTATATTGCGACACCCCTAGTGGCGACGGGACGTACGTCTCTGTTCCCTCCTTCAGGGAACGAGGGTTACCATACGTAACCGAGACGTTCCCTTTCAGTCGGTCACGTTCGACGAACGTCGGTTGTACCGACGAATTGGGATCCCTTTGGAAAATGCCACAGTTACTACCACTTCCAGCGCCCAGCGAGAGCCCCTCAGACCCCATCTGGACCAGGCGGGGAAATTCACGCAGGGAGAGTCACACTGCTGTTCATCAAGACCCACTCAGCGGACTATTGGATAACGCTGGGAAAGCATGCCCCGGAGGGACGCTGCGGAAGCCATGGCATGCCTGGAGGGAGTTACCATTTGGAGAAAACACGTATGGACTGGCCTTGGGCAGTGCACCATACAGAAGTCCCAGGGGTTGCCCCAGCCTGTTTGCAAGACGGGCTGGAGAGCGCTAGCCACGCTCCCAGAGACCGTGCAAGCGGGACCAACGGCACCACAGACGTACCCACAGCGGGGCAGCGCAGCGGAATGCAGGGACCCGGAAGGGACGACATGGAAGTGGTCCGAGGAGGGATCTGGGTGTGTGACACACAAACCTGCATCCGCTGAGGGGGCGGGCGAGTGTGAGGAGGTACATTGTGTGCGTCCCGACAGCCAGCACCCCCTGCTGGCGAAGGGAGAGGCGTCCGAGGGGGACGAGGCATGGTAGCGTTGCATACCGCCAGACACGCTCTCTTGGCACCCAGAGATGTCGGAAACTGCTCTTCTATTGATAATTTGGGCGTAACAGAAATCACAGAACAAAAGATTTTCCCCCGGCCCTCCTCCGGGGATGGAGTGGTGCTGCAGCCATCTCCTGAAGAGCAGTCTCCTCCATCTCTGGGTGGCCCGTCTCAGGGTCTCTTACGACGGCGCTTGCCACCTGGCTTGGCAGCGGCCTGAGCGGGCTGGACGTCCTTCCCGCGGCCGGCTCCACGCTTACGCGGAGATGACAGACGGAGGTGCTGCGGCCGGCGGCGGGCTGGAGGCAGCAGCAGAACGCCGGGGCAGGATGTGTTTGATGGCCTCCGTCTGCTTCTGGGCGGCCGAGAACTGCTGGGTAAAGTTCTCGACCGCGTCGCCGAACAACCCGGCCAAGGAAACGGGGGAGTCCAGGAACCGGTTCTTATCGGTCTCCCTCATGTCGGCCATGTTGAGCCAGAGATGTCGCTCCTGGACCACTAAGGTGGACATCACCTGACCAATGGAACGGGTGTTGACTTTCGTCGCCCGGAGGGCGAGGTCCGTCGCCGACCGGACCTCCCGGAGGAGCTCTGGGTCAGGCCTACCCTCGTGCATGTCCATGAGTGCCTGGGCCTGGTGCACCTGAAGCAATGCCATGGCATGCAAGGCGGACGCGGTCTGTCCGCAGGACCTGTAGGCCTTCGCATTCAGACTGGAAGAAAACCTACAGGCCTTGGACGGGAGACGAGGGTCACCGCGCCAGTTGGAAGCAGTCGCCAGACACAGTTGCATCGCGACGGCCCGCCCAACTGGTGGGATCCCCTCATAACCCTTGGCCTGCCCGCCGTCAAGGGTAGTGAGGAGGGAGGAGCCACCAGGTCTGTTTCTGGCACTGAAAGGTGTCATCCATGACCTGGTAAGCTCCTCATGCACCTCCGTGAAGAATGGTACTGGGGCGGGACACTGAGAACCAGTGCGAGTGAGGGATCAGGGGCCCGCGGAGGTACGTTCGGTGGGTTTGCCCTGAACGTGATCCTCAGGTCACCCCGGCCATCCGTCGAAGTAGGTCTATCTTGGGAGATGGCTCTAGATCGAGTTATGGGGAGGGGGACTCCACCTTCCCGGAGGTAGGCGAGTCTCGACCTAAGCGCCGAGATAGTCATGTTCCCGCAGTGAGAACATGAGCTATCCACAAAAGCCGCCTCAGCGTACTGAATGCCCAGGCAAGCGAGACAGCGATTGTGACCACCAGCGGGCGACAGGGAACAACTGCATCCAGAAACGCAGGGGTGGAATAACAGATCCAAAATCGGTCGTAACCCGCCGCCTTTCTTGGGTACAATGAAGTACAGGCTGTAGAACCCGGACTTCATATCGGCTGGAAGGGGTCTCTATCGCGTCCTTCGCCAGTAGGACAGCGATCTCCGCCTGAAGCACAGGGGCGTTCTCCTTCAATACTGAAGTGAAGTGAACGCCCCTGAACTTGGGGGGACGCCGGGCATCGGAGGGAGAGAAGGTGCTCCCCCTCCGATGGGGGAGCACCTTCTTGAAAAAGGGTCTTTCTTGAAAAGGGGGTCTTTCTTGAAAAAGACACAGTGTCACACCCGTGTTGCTCTTTTTGTGAGGAAACGCACTTTTGAAAAGTGCTGAAGCACCCAGGGAAGACCGCGGCAACACACAGGGAATAGTGCAGTCTGTGTTTGAACTCAAGGAAACGCCCACCGTCACCAACAGTTTGCTGTGAAAACAGCAGTCGTTTGACTCAATGCAGCAGAGTCTCGCGGTCGCGCTGGTTAAAGCCATCACACCAGCACAGTGTCCCTCTTCGTTCTCTGGAAATCTCTCTCTGTAGGTTTTCGCTGAACAAACAGGAAAAGCAGTCTGCTTCATCAACGCCGTTCGGCTCTGAAGTGAATGACGTCAGTGCGTTGCTCTCGCTTCCTGTTTATACCCGCTGCGCGGAGCGTGAGATGCAAATCTCACACGCCAATGGCCCATTGGCCTGTTCTCTATATCTCGAAGCTGATAGGGGCTCTCTGAAGTGATCCCAATTCGTCGGTACAACCAACGTACGTCGAACGTGACTGACTGAAAGGGAACTTAATTTGATTATTTTATCACAAAGTGCACCTTTTAAAAGTGTACTAATGTGTGTTATATATTATACTCAACTCTCTTTAAGTACACATAAGTGGCCTTTTATTTCATTAATATTATATAAGTACGTTTTTAGATATTTTAGATATTTTAATATATACTTTTAAGATTCAAAACTACAAGTGCACATTTAATATGATTAAGCACAGTTGTTTTTTGTATGCAATCTTGTTTAAACAATGCCTAAATTATCTATTTGGCTAATGGTTAACACGGAAGCCTGTGATGCTTTAGTAATGTTGGTGGAAAAGCAAAGTTGTATCAGAAGAGGAGTAATTAATTTAAATTATAAGAAATAATTAAAGCTGCAAGCAGTGATGAAAGGGCCCCTGCACCCAGGGCCACTGCCCCCACAGTGAATAGTGGGTTATATGCATTTAAGCATGGACAATTTTGTCATTTTGATGTGCCACACTTCCTGCTGCCAGCAGGTGGTGCTTTGACTATAACTGAATATTGTCAGGACAGGACTATTATCAAACATGTGAAGTATAGGGCAGATTGGACATTGTATGCCTGACTTAAAACAGCTTCCTCTTTCGTGGCGTAAATCGCATACATTAGCACTTAGCCAAGTGTTGCATGATTTAATGTGCTTCATGGCATATTTAAATGTGTTTCAAGGAGTGAATTACAGTGAAAAGCGTGCAATTTCCTGTTGCCAGCAGGTGGCACTATGATTAACTGAATATTGGCATGTATGATGTCTTCAAGCCAGGATTCTAATAAAACATGTGAAGTTTGGGGCAGATTGGACATTGTATGCCCGACTTACAACAACTTCCTCTTTCATGGCGAAACATCGAACTTTGTGAGGCCGCCACGGACACACCCTTCAGGGAAAACTTTTTTAAAAACAATTTAACATCGCAAAGGCCTTTAGATTAGACTGACCAAATATGATGTTGATCTGATTAGGTCTCTAGGAGGAGTTTGTTAAAGTACAACGTCTGGAAATGGCAAAAACTGCAAACATTTTGCAGAGAAATTTCAAAATATCTCACTTCCTGTTGGGTTTTCAGCATTTGCTCCCAAGGACGTTTTTGTAGTTATTGGGCTGTTACATGTGTCTACAGAATTTCATACTCGTACGTGAAACTGTAGCGCGAACTGTGCTTAATTAAAATTTTGTAGGTGGTGCTATCGCGCCATTTTGCCGCACCTAATTCTTAAACCCATATAAAATTTTTACGACTTCTGACGCAAAGTTTCATGAGTTTTTTGAGCATGTTTAGGCCCTCAAAAATGCGTTTCGGAGAAGAAGAATATTAGACTGAGCAATTACAATAGGGTCCTCACATCATCGGTGCTCAGTCCCTAATATCTATAACCAGGAACATAAAGAATTCTTTAACTTTAATAACCATCTACGGAGGTAGAGGACTGTTTCGTTTATAGCTCTTTTCGTTTCACATGAAGTGAAATCATTGGGAAAACACAAAGTTTTGCTCCCAGTTCCCAGCAAACACCTGATCTGGCGCCGATGCACTTTGCATCTGAAAATATCTATATTGTTAAATGACATTCTGTGAAGTTTGTCTAGCAACCATTAGTGGCTTGCCAATTAAAATCTCTAATGACTTAATGCTTAGAAGTCTGTCTCTTTCTGTGACACCATTCTGTGAATACTGAATAAACACCTGTGCTCTGAGGCACCATCAGGATTCTAGCGGCTTCCACAGAGTCTTAATTGTAGAGGCTTCACACGCTGAGCTCTTCTCAACTAAACATTTATATTCTCAACCTTCTCCTGCTCTCTTTGAAAGGCCGTTACGCTCATTCTCTCAGCTTTGAATGCTGGGTCGTCCTGACCCATTGCTCTGCGTTTACACATCATATTCATATCTGAGCTGAGACATAATAAAAGGCAAAATAAAAGAACCGGAGCTAGGATGTTAAAAGCACCTCACACTCAGTGTTGAGGAAAGTTACCTCTAAAAGTCATGCATTACAATACTGTTACTCCCTAAAAAAGTAACTAATTGCGTTACTTAGTTCCTTTTTATGTAAAGCAATGCAATACTTTTGTGTTACTTTTTCTTATATGGGCTGTGCTTGAGAAAAAGTTACATTTTTGCCAGATGTAAGTGCCGTTTCACACCAAAAGTTAAACAAATAAGGCCCAATCCCAATTCTATTTTATACCCACTCCTTGTCCTTGCCCCTGCCCCTTGAAACAGTGGCAAGGGCTAGTGTAACCCTGTATAAATAAATAAATAAATTTATAAAAAGGAAATTATTAAATAATCTGTTAAAATAATAAACTAACTAGAAATGAGTAAAACATGTAAGAAAAATTGTGAAATCAAAGTGAAATCCATGTCAGTGTGATGATTGACATCTTAATGATTGTCCAATTATGTGAGATTTACATTGAAGGCCCGCCCCACCACGCTAGCTGCTGGATGGGAGAAGCCATTTTCTTTTCTGTGCGACTGGTGAAGAGCTGCAGCATAACTTTGTGTAAAAGTAAAAAAATTTGCAGAGAGGATTAGAAGAGAGACATTTATGTTCAATTTTCTTTGGATTTGGTGAGGACACATTTTGAAATGTATAAACTGTCATATGTGATTAAATGAGTAATGATGTGTTCAATTGAGTGAGTGGTTCAAACGTATTTCTTTGTCAGAATGAAATGCTGATAAGAGCTGATGTTTAACAAGGTAAAAGAGATGTAATGGTTAAAAGACTGTGTGTAAATGAGTTCCTTATGTTCATATTTTGTTGTTGATGGTGATAAACGAGTCGTTTTATGTTAATGGAGCAGTGTAATGTTACCTAAGCTGTCGAATTACAATGGAAATATAGCTGTTATATGTTAAATAATGTAACTAGTGATACTATGTACTGTTGTTAAGCAGTGAATTTAATGTGTGTTGTGAACTAAAAACTGCCTGTTGCACATGCAGGTCGGGTTTTATGCCTACGCTGGAACTGTTCGATTCAGCGTGATCGTGATGATTCATTCGAGATGGTCAGCCTTTCCCAGTGAGATGAACATTGTGAACTGTGAGATTGGAGTTTCAAACAAACACCTGAGGAATTGGGTAGGAAAGATCTGATTGTCTGTTAGAGTTTTCAATTTTGAGCTTTCTTTTGAGAGACTGCTCAAAGAGTATTTTTGTTTTGCTCAAATTGATTTTTCTCTTGAACTATTGAATCGTTTTCAGCGAATCTACGGTTCCCTTTCGAAAGGGAACTCACGCTGCGTCAGCTTGAAGCTACGGGGAACGCCCTCGGCGTGACAGGTGTCTGAGCTACAATCGAATCACATCAGTCCTACTGACCGGCGACAGCCGATGACATCATCCAGATGCGACCAGGAAGTATAAAAGGGCGCCTCTGCCAACATGACACCGCTTCTTCGTCTTCAGTGACTGTTCTGTCTGGTGTTACAAGAGAGAGAATTACATTAGTTGGATGAAGTGCTCACAGAAGACCCGACACTTTAGAAAGTGTGCGGATCCGTGTCCCAGGTATCTGATGCCTGAGGACACGCACAATCTCTGTGTTTACTGCCTGGGGGAAGAGCACGCGCGGGAGGTTCTTGAGGGAGCCTCTTGCGCAAACTTCGAGCGTTTCCCCATCCGAACGCTCCGCTCTCGCCTGGCCCTCTTCTCGAGGGAAGAGGGGCCAGCGTCTGGGGACAGTCCTGCTCACGCCGAGGCTGAGCGACGACGGAAGTCCTGGGGTTTCCAGACGGACTTGGCTCGTCGTCTGGAGGAGGGTGTAATCCTCACAGACGACCAGCCAGGAAGCGAGGGGCGGCTGACGGGGGAGGAGTCGGATCTTTCCTCCTCGTCAGCTGATGCTCTTCCATTTGAGCAGAGGATGGCTGGGCAGGGTGGTGATGAATCGGTTGGAACCGAACCCTCTCAGCCATCTTGCCCCGTGTACACAGAGTTGATGGAGGTTATGGAGCGCGCCACCAACAGGCTGGAGTTACGCTGGCAGCGCGCTAGGAGAGAACCCGAGCGTCCTGGTCGCCTGAATTAACACTTTCTCTCCGGCCATAACCCTTCACCTCTGGGGAGCCTTCCATTCCTCCCCGATCTGCACGACCAGATCTCGGGGGCATGGAGGAACCCATACTCGGCCCGGATATTTCGGCATCAGCGTGGGAACTTCGCTGATGTTGAAGGATCGGCTGAGTATGGGTATGTGTCGATGCCTCCGATTGACGAGACGTTTGCGAACTATCTCGCGTCAGGGAGGCCATCGACACTGAGAACTCCCACCCTGCCGTCTAAAGCGCTGAAAAACAAAACCTCGCGCTTAAACGGCAGGGCGTACACGTCAGCGGGTCAGGCCGCTGCAGCACTGCATACTACCGCAGTGCTACAGGCATACCAGGCCGACTTGCTGAAGGATCTCGACCAGGGGGAGGGCTTACCCCCTGACGTGATGGCTGAGCTCCGCCTCACCACAGATCTGGCTCTCCCTGCTTCCAAGCAAACAGCAGTCGCCATCGGGCGTGCGATGGCGGCTATGGTAGCTACGGAGAGACATCTGTGGCTGAACCTCGCGGACATCGGGGCGAAAGAGAAAGCTTTTCTCCTCGATGCCCCGGTTTCGCCCTCTGAGCTTTTTGGCACCTCCGTCGAGGCGGTGGTGGAAAGGTTCAGAGAGGCGAGGGCGCGCTCAGCAGCATTTAGATCATCCATTCCGCGGAGATCCGGGGCCGCGCCCAGGCAGGCGGGAGGCCCTGGTCCATCGCGGCCCGAGGGTCAGCGACAGGACCAGCGAGCCAGTGTCGCCTCTCGTGCGCCCCCTCAGTGGCGGAGTAGGGCGCACAAGGGGCGGGACTCCCGCACTAGGAATAGGAAGGACGCCGGGCAAGGCCGGTTCCAGGGAAGAAGACCACGCTGGGACAAGTCTCCTCCCCCAAGAGCGCATTGAGTGAGGAGGGCGTCCTTCTCCTAGTTTTTTCTCCCCAGGCGCTTTAACACCAGGCTGGGCGGGCCCATGATGAGCGGAGAAAGAACTACGTCAGACTCTGACGGCCTGCGCTTTTCTGTGTTAAAAGAAGGCTAGGCATTTTCCTCCTAGTATTAAGCTGTTAACTGGTAGCCGCCTCAGGGTAAGGCTTCTCTCAGTGTACATTTCTGGAGAATACAGGATCAGACCATGCTAGAACTACAGTTAGATCTAGAGCCAGATCTATTTAACGACTGGCACTTCTACCCGAGTGCCCCTTTTGCATGGTGAAATAGTAGCGGCCCTTTTATGGACCTCGGGTACAGATCTAGATTGGCCTAGGCTTTCTAGGGATTACGGAGATGCACGCCAAGAAGCGTCTGCACTCCGGGTAGCTGTTCCTTTTTTGAATCTAGCTTTATTATTGGCCCTAATGTAGCCTCCTCTTGTGTAGAGTAGTCCGGCCAAGGCCCGCCCCCTTACCTGCGTTCTGGGGCTTTTTCTAGTAATGCAGGTTGGTGCTGTGCAGAATTGATAGCGACTTAGCCAGTAGTCGTGGGGCAGGGCTGAGGCGTTTTTCATGCAGATACGAAAATTCTGTATGCATAGCTCAGCCCGGCTTTCCAGAGCTAGTTTCTAAGGGCGCCAGTTTTTTGGCAGGCACTGCCCCTTCATGTATATGCCCTGGCCAGTTGATAGTACTCCCCTGACAAGGCAGGGTAGATTGGAGTACCTCCACTCCTAGCTCTGTGTCATTCTGCCTGACCCATGGCTCGGGTCGAGCTGCACTTTGTAACCCTTTGTTTATGTTGGTTTGGTCGTGAGCTCCCTTGTAGCCAGAGCATTGCCATGGCTGACGCCCTTGCACGGTATGGTAGGCCGCTATTAATGCTAGGACCTCCATGAGGTGGGTGGCGTATGTGGTACTCCCCCCGCTTAGGGGGTACGGGGCGTTTGGTTTGCCGAGTACCCTGCTATGGACAATGTGATTAGGTTCCAGTGCTTGTAGGCGCTGCCGTTAAGACTGCACCATTGTACAGTTGGCTCCAGAAGGAATTGGAGGCCTCCAGGATGGGTCACCCAGCTAGGCTGGGATGGATTGTAGGACCAGCTGGCTGTGAGTAGCCAGCTGGGGCAGTCTTGGCAGTAGACTCCAGTTCAGGTAGTAGGCCTCAGACAGGCCTCCTTGCGAGTGAGTCCCGACGGTTGGGGAGGTTGGCAATTTATTAGCTACAACCTGGAAAATAGGTAGTCAGCCTTGGTAGGCCTCTGCAAAGTTCGGCCCTATGTGTATTGCGGTATATATTGCTCCCCAACGGTGTCGGCTTCAAGTAGCAGAATTTCCCAACTAATAACCCTAGTTAGCAGTTGGATGTTAATTTTTGTCAGCCAGCAGAGAAGCTACTGTCAGCCCAAGGTTATAACAGCCAGTTTTTCACTCTTGCCACCAGGAAGCCGTCCCTGCAGGCCTGCTGTGAGGTGGTAGGCCCCATCGGGCCTCCCTGAAGGCAGGCTCCCATTCGCCAGTCGCTGTGTCAGCTAGCATGGGCTGCTAAGCTGTTGATGGATGGTAGGCCGCACCAGGCCTCCCTGAAGACTCGGCATGAGGTAGCAGGCCTCACCAGGCCTCCCTTTTTTCAGCTACTTTGACAGTCGGCTTCAACTGCGATCAGGTAGTAGGCCTCACCAGGCCTCCCTCTAAGTGAGTTCCTGAGCCTGATTTCTCAGGCTTCTCTGACATATATTCCTATTATACAATGGGCCTCACTAGGCCTCCCTAAACGGGTCTTTGGTTCTCCGTGCGAGGACTGCTAACTGGCGTAGCGCTGACAGCCAGTGGTGACTTGCTATCAGGGATCTGGCACTTAGCCGGCAGCATCTGGTAAGGTCTTACCCTGGCGCGACTGGTGTCGCTTCCGCTACTTGGTCCCCAAGGAGGGGATTTCAGCCTGCAACCTGGCTTACCTACCGGGCAGCCCCCTTTAAGCTCCCCTCCTTTCAGAGGGTCGTATGTGAGCCGGAGCTGCCTGGGCCTGATCGGGTGGTCGTAGGCCCCTAGGGTGGCCTCCCAATTAGATCAGTTTTAGGCCAGTCTGGCCTCCTGAGTGTTTCTATCTGATAATAGCTCAGTAGATCCTAGGATCGAGCAGATTAACTCCCCTCGCTGGCAAGGGTAGAAAGCGCTATGCTGAGTACTGCACTCCAGGATTCCCGTCTCTGAGATCCGGTCTAAGGAGGACATTGCCATTCTGCAGTCCCTTGGACTGGATGCCTCTCCAAGAGGCGAGTACCCAGAGGCTCTGTTATCAAACAGACAGGGATGGCCCGGCTGAAGTGCCCGTGCTAAAAGGCACCAAGCTAGGCCTCCTTGGTGGCAGTAGTGGCTGGCTGGGGCACCCTAGGGCCCCCTAGCCACATTCCCTTAAAGGAGCCCCCTTCTTTCGAATGGGTTGGATCCAGGCCTTTGAGCGGCCCGGGTAGAACTTCTCTAAGTGTTCGAAGCTTCCTACTCAGGCTTATAGCTTGGGCTATGACCGTAGGGAATGCTGTCACTGACAGCCTTATGTGACCAGAGGGGGAGTGGTTCAGGCATTTGTTTTAAATTTGCTGGAGGAGGAGGAGGAGGAGGAATCAACAGAGGAGCAATCAACAGAGGAAGAGATGGAGGCCATGCTGGAGGCAGAGGTAGAGGAAGAGGTAGAGGTAGAGGAAGAGGAAGAGGAAGAGGAAGACAAGAAGGTGCTCAAAGAGGACCGAATCTCACAAATGAGATCCGTGCAACACTGGTTGATCACGTTGTCAACCACGGACTGACGCTGAGAGAGGCTGGACTGCGAGTACAGCCAAATCTAAGCCGATACACAGTGGCAAGTGTGATAAGAACATTTCGACTGGAAAATAGGTACTGTAAAAATATCATCATATCACAAACATCTGCACGGTTTCAGTAACTGCTTACAGTACTGTATTCTATGCACTATCAGCACTTCTGTTACCTTTTCCTGTAAAATTACTGTACTATTGTATGGATTTGTTTTTATATATAGGATTGAGGGTCAGGAGCGACAAGGGGGAAGGCCTCCTATGTTCACAGAACAGCAAGAGAGGGAGATTGTAAACATGGTTTTGGCCAACAATGCTATAATACTCAAGCAGCTCCAAGCTAACATTGTCAATAACCATGCCACTTTCAACGATATCCATCAGGTCTCAACATCAACACTGGCATGCATCCTAAAAAAAAACATATTCAAATGAAGCAAATTTATCGAGTGCCTTTCGAGCGCAATTCCGAAAGGGTGAAGCGACTGCGGCATGATTATGCAGAGGTATGTATTCACTATAGCAGTGTGATCTTGCATACTGTCTCATATTCTTTTACTGTACTGTACTATGTATACTAGATCTACACTGAACTATACAATTTTGCCTGACACTGTTCTTCAGAGAGTTTTACGAATGGATGGAGAGGAGATCCTGCATGAGTTAATTTACGTAGATGAGGCTGGTTTTAACCTGGCGAGAACACGAAGGCGGGGAAGAAACATCATTGGCCAAAGGGCTATAGTCAATGTCCCCGGGCAACGTGGGGGTAATATAACACTCTGTGCAGCCATTACACAGAATGGGGTCCTCCACCGCCATGCCCATATGGGCCCTTACAACACAGCACTCATACTTACATTCTTGGACCAATTGCACAACATAACAGCAGCTAATCAAATTGATCATATGCAATACATTGTTGTCTGGGACAATGTGTCTTTCCACCGCTCTGCTCTGGTTCAGAACTGGTTTCAGCAACATCCACATTTCACTATCCTATATCTTCCACCATATTCTCCATTCCTCAACCCTATAGAAGAGTTTTTCTCGGCATGGCGGTGGAAGGTATATGATCTACGTCTCCAGGCTGAGGTACCCCTCATCCAAGCCATGGAGGAGGCCTGTGACCAGATGGAGGTTGCAGCAATGCAAGGATGGATTCGTCATTCAAGACGTTTCTTTCCAAGGTGTCTTGCCAATGACAACATTGCCTGCGATGTTGATGAAATTCTCTGGCCAGATCCAGATGTATAGTTTTTTTTGTTCCTTGAACTTACAGTACAATATGTGAAGTGACATTTTGTTACAGTATTCTGGATCTCCATGTCAACATTTTGGGCGTGTTGACAAATAAATTAGTTTCTTCAGTCTGCAACATTGGTCTTGTGTGGTGTTTGGTGACTTTACATTATATTTGTACTTTGTTGATGGTAGCCTACTCTAATCATAGGGAAGTAGAAGTGCTAAAAGTGTTTTAGGTTTATCACAGCAGAGTGTAACTCGTGCAAACAGAGTATGTTAATGTGAAACGTGTGTGTTTCATATGGTAACAAAGTGTGGTTTTGAAACAGAAGTGTATAGTTTTTACAAGAGTGTTTAATTATGCAAAGGATCTGTAGTGTTTTGCTAATTGGGTGTGTGGTTGTGCTAATTGTGTGTAGTGTTTTGAAAACGCGGGCCCTGTTTTGAAAATCGTGCTTAAGCAATCCAAAAAAACTGTAATACTAGCTGCAAGTGCAATATTAATTGACACGTGTGCTACACTAGGGGTGAAAATATTCAGCTAAGAAATGGAACACCACTACTACACAGTTACATGTCATCATACGTCGTTGCTAGCTCCTACGTCAAAGGTGATGCGTCAATGTTTATCACAAGAACACGACCATAAATATGAACACTAGTGAAAAAAATGTATGCTAAGTATACTTGCTGCCAGACTAATTATCAGTATACTTCAAGTGTGTTAATTGTTGTGAACTTTCTGTTGTTTCTTGAAGAATAGACCAGGAGACGTCGGATTTAAGACAGAAGTGATTCTTTTTAATGAGAACTTTCTGTGCTGCAGGTCGTCCGCAAACAGTCTGATTTAACAGTACAAAATAAGGCAATTTATCTACATGTTAGGGGGAGTGGTTATAGAGCAGAGGAGGAGACATTCAAACAAAGGAATGCATATGTTGTGTAGGTAAAGGACACACCCTACATAACTGTGTCCCTTGTCCAGATTCAATCAGCATAACAGTGCCATTCAACTGCATAGATGCTAATCCAATCACTCAGGCAGTATTGCTCTAAACTTGTCATGCTAAATAGTCAGGAAATTGCATTGAGACAAAAGACTTAATATATCAACCACTTACACAGCCTGAAATAATCTCCTTAGAATATCCTCAAGTTTACTTCAAAATGTAAAACACAAATATAGATAATGTTTTCAGTTATATTCTATTACATTTGAACCTAGATATAACAATGTATAAATGTGTAATTCAACATAATGATTCAGTGTTTCCCAGTGTATTCAGCAGCGGCGCAATGTATTTTGCCACTGCAATCTTCACATAATCAGTAATATCACGACATTCACTTACACACTGTAAAAGCACAACAGCCAATGTCATCTTGAAATTGTTTTTTGAAATCCTTGACTAAGTTAAGTGCATGAAATCCTCCCTTAGCCTCTCATTATTTAGGACATGTAGGCCATAAGGTTAGGCTACGTTTCAGGCGATTACAAGCCCGAAGACAAGTCTGCAGCCCATACGTTCTGAACATTACGGCTACATTAGCCCCGTTTACATGCACACTTTTATGAAATTCCGATTGAAAGATTTGGTGGACAGTTTATATGAGACTTTACCTAAACTGATCTGTTTATGTGCTGACTTTCAATCGGAATCCTTTTGTGACATGCGCGCACAGTTTGTCTGCCCCTTTAGATTCGTAATGTTGCCAGTTATAGTAACTGCAACGTTCGTGGATAAATAGGCTAGTTCTGTGTTCGTAATTTTTATATTTATTTATTTTTCTGCTGGCGGACATGCAGTAGTTTAACCTAATTTATGTCCTAACTAATACAATGGTTATTTCAACAGCTTTGAATGATTAAAGCGGACTCAAAATTTATTCAATTAATTTATTTTGACAAAATAAACAATAAAATGCGCTCAAATTATTAATAAAAATATAGGATATAGAAATAGTTAATCTGGGCCTGACTGTGAGTGAGCGCAGCGCGCACTCTTCAGTTGTGGAGGCGTGCGCTGTATATCACATCACAGAAGGACATATACTCACAGTTAGTGGCGTACACAAGTTAATGGCCCCTTGTAAAGTGAAAGCGAAAGTGCCTTTTTCAAACGCACCACAGTGCCCCAGCGAACGCGGATCCTAGGTTGATCCTCAAGGATAAAAACTAGTTCAAATGTGCTCATTGTGGACATATTTTCCATTTGTAATTGCAAAGCAACTCACAGACAGTGTGTGTTTGTCCAGAAATCATGAAAATAAAAGAAATTTAGCTCACACCTTTAGACACTTTAGACAACTTAGCATCTGTAATTCACACACCTTTGGATCATGAGAGAATGGTGGGATTCAATCCAGGATCTTCTTGCTGTGAGGAGACAGTGTTTCCCACTGAGACAGTGGTGCTGCCCTTAATCACAGACATAAAAACACACTTTGACTATTTTTGTCAGACGTCTACAGAAGCTCTTACTGAGAATTAACAGAGGTTTAGATGTTGATATTTAAGTTTCATTTGAAGTCACCATTGTGGTGGGAAGCGTTTGCTTTAGTTGGGCTCTTGGTCCCTGTATTTGTGTTAGCTCTTTTTTGACTGCTGTAACTGTGTGTGTGTGAAACACAATAGTCGTGGCTGAGAAATCAAAGATAAAGTGACATCAGGTGTTGTCAGCTCCTTGTTGATGAATAAATTAGCAAGCAGCTAATGTTGTTTTAAGTTTTGAGCTAAGTTTCTTTTATTTTCATGATTTCTGGACAAACACACACTGTCTGTGAGTTGCTTTGCAATTACAATTGGAATATATGTCCACAATGAGCACAGTTGAACTAGTTTTTAACCTTGAGGTTCCATGAACGTCTATATCGGACGTGCAGAACACGTCAAAAACAGACGTCATAAAAACTTTCATTCTGGCTCCTCAGTGGATGTCTTTTCAACATACGCCTCTAGGGGCAAAGACATTGAAAAGATGTCTTTTGGACATAACTTTGCTCAGTGGGTATGGAGCATTTTCATTTGGATTGGATGTTTAAACCGATTACAGTGCTCCATAAACGCTCCTAGTGTTTGGCTATCCGATGGATGGGGTCTTGCTCCGCCACAATTTATAGTTTCATTGTCCAGCCTGATCTCTTTGTATCCAAACTTTTCACACACACACACACACACACACACACACACACACACACACACACACACACACACACACACACACACACACACACACACACACACACACACACACACACACACACACACACACACACACACACACACACACACACACACACTATATTTGTGGGGATTTTCCATAGACGTAATGGTTTTTATACCGTACATACTTTACATTCTATCCCCCTACACTGCCCCTGCCCCTAAACCTACCCATCACAGGAGACATTCTGCATTTTTACATTTAAAAAAAAAAACATAATTTAGATCTCAGGTTTTACTATCCTTGTGGGGACATTTGGTCCCCACAATGTAATATAAACAAACACACACACACACACACACACACACACACACACACACACACACACACACACACACACACACACACACACACACACACACACACACACACACACACACACACACACACACACACACACACACACACACACACACACACACACACACACATGTGTGTGACTGCAACAGAGAGCATTTTTATAGAAACTGGCAAATAAAATCAACAAAACTGGCATAAATCTGAAAGATTTTCATACATAAATGAAGTACTAATACTAGAGCACAAATGCAATATGGAACAAGCATGTTCACTCACACGCACACACACACAAACAAACACAAACACAGGTGTCTGGAGCATTTTTTTGGATTTTGGCAATGAATGGGAAAATGTAAAAAATGCTTTTTTTTCTCTTTGTTTGTAAAAAAAAATCAACTAAATCCAGTATAAATCTGAAAATGTCTACATTTATATCAAGATCTGGTCCTAGAGCATAAACACAAAGTGGAACGAACGTTCTGTCTCATTCACACACGCACACACACACACACACACACACACACACACACACACACACACACACACACACACACACACACACACACACACACACACACACACACACACACACACACACACACACATGTTTGTTTTTGTGAAATGTGAGGACATTCCATAGGCGTAATGGTTTTTATACCGTACAAACCGTATTTTCTATCCCCTTACACTGCCCCTGTCCCTAAACCTAACCCTCACAGGAGACTGTGCAGTTCACTTTCTGTGAAAAAAAACTAATTCTGTATGATTTATAAGCATTTTGAAAAGTGAGGACATGGGGAACGTCCTCATATTTCACCCTCTTTTTGTAATACCTATGTCATACCCATGTCATTATACACATTTGTGTCCTGATATTTCACGAAAACATGCCCACACACACACACACACACACACACACACACACACACACACACACACACACACACACACACACACACACACACACACACACACACACACACACACACACACACACACACACACACACACACACACACACAAACACACACATGTGTGTGACTGCAACAGAGAGCATTTTTATAGAAACTGGCAAATAAAATCAACAAAACTGGCATAAATCTGAAAGATTTTCATACATAAATATGAAGTACTAATACTAGAGCACAAATGCAATATGGAACAAGCATGTTCACTCACACGCACACACACACAAACACAAACACAGGTGTCTGGAGCATTTTTTTGGATTTTGGCAATGAATGGGAAAATGTAAAAAATGCTTTTTTTTCTCTTTGTTTGTAAAAAAAAATCAACTAAATCCAGTATAAATCTGAAAATGTCTACATTTATATCAAGATCTGGTCCTAGAGCATAAACACAAAGTGGAACGAACATTCTGTCTCATACACACACGCACACACACACACACACACACACACACACACACACACACACACACACACACACACACACACACACACACACACACACACACACACACACACACACACACACACACACACACACACACACACACACACACACACACACACACACACACACACACACACACACACACACACACACATGTGTGTGACTGCAACAGAGAGCATTTTTATAGAAACTGGCAAATAAAATAAAAAAACTGGCATAAATCTGAAAAAATTCCATACATAAATGAAGGACAAATACTAGAGCACAAATGCAACATGGAACAATCATGAGAAAGAGAGGGAAAAGGGCAAATAAAAGAAAGATGAAAGGCAGCTTAACTTTTGCATAACTTCCCTATGGACCTCTATTGGATAATGTGGTCATTGCACTCTCTTTCTCTTTAACTATAATTCCTAAAGTTTTTCCACAAACCTACAGATGGCGGTATTCTATCCCTAACACATAGAGCAATGTCCAAAAACTATTTATATTTATTTAAGATCATCATTCAAGTGATTTTTTCATTAAAAAATAATTTTTAATGAGCCAATTTATGACATAGTTAAGTATTTGTGCAGTAAATAGGTAAAAAACTACCAAATACCCACAAAAACACAGCATAAATGTATAGTTGAGAAGTAAATAAAAAAAATGATATATAGTTTTCCATGTAAAAAAATGTATATTTCCTTATGCAATCGCTCTGTAAAAGTTTGGGGTCTATCTGACCCCAAGGGACTCAAACGTAAACCCTACTTGAGGGGCGATTAAGGGTTAAGTACCCATGGGTTTATACTGATTGTTATTTGTGTATATGTTTAGTGTTTAATTATTTTTATACTTTTGTGTATATGCCATTCTATGGTTGGGCCCGGCTTGTTCAATTGGTACAGGTCGAGGGTGAAGCTAGCCTTTTAAATGGGGAGCTGTAGAGCTTAAAGGGTTAGTTCACCCAAAAATGAAAATTCTGTCATTAATTACTTACCCTCATGTCGTTCGACACCCGTCAGACCTCCGTTCATCTTCGGAACAGAAATTAAGATATTTTAGTTGAAATCTGATGGCTCTGAATGTCCTCCATTGGCTCAATGGCACGTTCACTCTCAAGACCCTTAAAAGGTACTAAAGACGTCGTTACAAAGTACATCTCACTACAGTGGTTCTAAAATAACTTTATGAATCGGCGACAATAGTTTTTGTGCGCAAAAAAACCCTAAATAACGACTTACATAGTGATGACGATTTCAAAACAAAGCATCATGAAGCTTCGAAGCATTATGAATCACTGAGTCGACTCAGCGGTTTGAATCGCCAAATTTCAGCAGTTTGGCGGTTTGACACGCGATCCGAATCATCATTCGGCTCAGTGATTCATAACGCTTCGAAGCTTCATGATGCTTTGTTTTGAAATCGTCATCACTATGTAAGTCGTTATTTAGGGTTTTTTTGTGCACAAAAACTATTGTCGCCGATTCATAAAGTTATTTTAGAACCACTGTAGTGAGATGGACTTTGTAACAACGTCTTTAGTACCTTTTAAGGGTCTTGAGAGTGAATGGTGCCATTGAGCCAATGGAGGACTTTCAGAGCCATCAGATTTCAACTAAATATCTTAATTTCTGTTCCGAAGATGAACGGAGGTCTGACGGGTGTCGAACGACATGAGGGTAAATAATTAATGACAGAATTTTCATTTTTGGGTGAACTAAGCCTTTAAGGACCAGTCTTGGTCTGTTGAAGGCCAAAGGATAGACCTGTTGCAGATTGGGCCAAATTACTTGGTATAGCCTTTCTCTGCACATTGTTGCAGTTTTGTTTTGTTCAGATTTTTTTTGTATTTCAGTATGTGACCATGTAAATATGTTATTTTTTTTCTTCTCATTTTTCATATTAATAAAACCCCCTTCTTTGGGATCCATTGAACCTCTGTCCAGCTTGTTAAAATGTGTTTAATATGACCACTTGGCCATCTCATACAGTTGGTGTCAGAAGCGGGATAGCCTGGTCGTAAAAAGTAGGGATGCACCGAATATTCGGCCACCGAAATGTTTTGGCCGAAAATGGCCCAAAAGTGCATTTTCGGTTTTCGGCCGAAAGACTTTTATCACAGAAACAACACGGCCGAAATGTTGTGATGACGCAAATAGAAACCACGACCTGCACGTGCTTGTCTGAAGCAACATGTCTGCGGTGTGTACGTATTTCAGTATATCTGAGAAACACCCACGTCTGCTCCATGCACAAGCACTGACAGCGAGAGCTGTTCAGTGCAGCTGTTCATTGCAGCAGCTCCTGTTCTCGATGAGAAGAGGAACAGACTTCACTGTGAAACCGAACGGTTTCCGAATGTAATCTTTAACAGTGGGCATGTTTTAAGTGCGGAACACACTTCAATCTGAGTTCCCACACCAACATCGATCAACATGTATCACGAAATTCAAACGATAAATGCCATTTTGACGCTCTTTAATGTGGCATCACTGATCACATCACAGTTCAAGCGGTGGCGTGCGCATGTGAACGCGATCATCTGTGAGCGCGATCGATCATCTCTTCCTTAAGAATAAACATGAATGAACATCTGAAGGTGTGTTGAGGATACAACTTACTGTCACGTATCATATGTGGTGTAATCGCTCAGTCAGTGTTTCAACGACGGAAAGACGTCAATATAACTGCAAACTAAACAGTCATGTAGCATCACATTTACCTCAGGCAGTCATTCAGTGTCCTCAGCTGTTAGTTCACAAGAGAAATCAACTCTTTTACTAAATATATGACCTATATTAGCCGTTATATTCATTATATTCTACTTAACCTGTTAATGATATCTTAATTATTATTTGTAGGCCTATGTTTAAATAAACCTGTCATGAAAATGACAGACGCTGTGTATAAATGATTATATTTCAACAACGAATTGGATAAAAAATTATTTTATAATTAGATTTAGAAGTTATTGCAAATACTGCCTAATGTGAAGTTTACATTGATTACCTAAAAATAAATAGCAACTGAATTTAGGCTAATAGTTTGGGCTCTGTTGTTAACCTTTAATATCAATGTGCAAGTAAGGGCTCCCTATATAGTTTACAGCAATATCTTCAATAAGCATTTAGTTATAATGTAATTTATTTAAGGACAGATACTTTTTTTTTTCAGTAAACCAATACAAATAAATAAAAAGCCATTTTGTAAAACTGTACCGAACCGTCAGCAGGGCTCTCAAGCTCTCATTTTGGCGACGGCGACGGCGGCTGGGGTTTGGGTGGGGATGGGGTTCTAATCTGAAAAATGACAATTCGTACAAATAAAGACATTTAATTCAACATTTCTTAGTGTGTGTGTGAGAGAGAGAGAAATGTGAAAACATTTGGCCTAGGCTATTTCATTATATTTTATTCAGACAATGCATAGAAGGCTATTAATTATTGCATGTGTCTATTTCAAAGATGTCAGAGAGGAGGCAAATGGCAAATTAATATTTCATAATTTGGAATATGTAGTTTTTTCGTTCCTTTAATTTCCTTTTTCTTTTCTACTAAATCAGAACTAAATCAATTGTCAGAATTAGCTGCTGAAATTCACATACTCTGGTCAAACTGTTGGCTAACCTACCAGCTGCCTGGACACATGTATTCCCCAGCAAATATGAGATGACTTACTGTCAGGGCTCGACATTAAGCCTGTTCACGTGCTTGTCCTTCAAACAAGTAAATCTGTCACTCACTTGGCCGAGTAAAACATTTGCTTTTCCAGAAAAAAAGGAAATATACATTTTTTGTGTGTTTTGTAAATGTAATTTATTCTGAAGCAATATTGTATGTAGCTTATTATAGGCCTAGACTACTTGTTCTGAGCAGGTTTTGTCAGTGAACAGGCTGTAAAACTGTTGGCTAAGTTACAGACACTCATGAAAAACTGATGCTGATTATCTGGGAAACATTCTCTAACAGCAGTCAAATTGTCATTGATTGTCTCAATTTGTTGTAACATTAAAACAGGAGATCATGACTTACTCTGTGCTCAAAGTGAAGCTCAGAGCTCCAGTGGTTTCCTCTGTGAGTGAGGATGATGGTGAACAATTCCAGGATATACTTTTCATTGGTTGTTGCGTTAAATCTTACCCAGATACATTAGTGCTATTTTCTGATTGGCTATTGTGCACCCTATTCTTTTTTTTTGATTGGCTGATAAGTGGCAGGGGAGACACGCTTTCCTGACTGGTTCCATAGAGAGAGCGGCGCGCCAGATACATGTTGGGCGCTGTGGTGGCATATTAAATATATGATAAATAGTTTTTCTGCATGAGAAATACAATGTGTGGCGGGAGTGCGTGACAAAAGGCCGAAATGAGAGACTGTCACGCTCAATGCGTGACACTTGAGAGCCCTGCGTCAGTTTTGTGTACCACTACACCCCTATTCTACAGTTAACATATGGGCTATGGCAGTCTTTGTTTTGATACACTATTATGTTGAAGACCTACAGAGAACGTAGTTGTATCTTTAAGCAGTTGCACTTGTTCTGAATGCACTTTCTTGTAGTAGTCATACAGAGAAAAATGTAAAATACACTTGACCTAAATGCACTTTGTTTTTATGAGAGAACATTTAATTTTAAAACCTTTCTGTAGGCCTGTACATTATTATTTAATGTACACATTAGTGGGGTCAAGTTAAACATTTTAGTTAGAATTTTATTTTATACTGTGCATTGTTGCAATGTGCTAAATAAATATTTGCATAATTTGTAATTGATTTATTCTTTGAAACTTTAATATTCATTTATGCAATTGCAATGCCTTGATTTTAGTAAAGTTAGTACAAAGTCATAGCCATAGATGTAATGGTACTAATAATTGGCATAATTTCTTTCAGTGTTTCGGTTTTCGGCCTTGGTTTCCTCTTTTTCGGTTTTCGATTTCGGCCAAGAATTTTCATTTCGGTGCATCCCTATAAAAAAGGTGGATTTTTTTTTGCTCACCAAGATGCCACCAAAGCTGAGGAGTCAGCCTGAGGAGGGCACTGAGGAAGAGGTGGGACCAGGTGCAACTGGAGGTTCAGCTACTGCTGAAGTTGCGTCATCTGCAGGAGAAGGGGCTATCACCAGTCTCTCCTGTATGTTCGAGAGTTTCATGCGATATCAGCGAGAGCGTGATGAGAGGCAAGAGAGCGAGACGGCACGTCGGGAACAACAATACAAAGTCATCCAACATCAGGTCAACCAGATACAGATGGACTTCGAACACACCCGGGCTGGGGTTACTACTTTAGGGAAAACAGCTCGAGTGACGGACCAAGAGCCACGTATGGCAAGGCTGGAGGACAACGATGACATTGAAAATTTCCTCACAACCTTTGAAAGACTGGCAGAAGTCTACAAATGGCCGAAGGAGGACTGGGCTATACGCTTCATCCCGTTGTTGACTGGTAAAGCACGGAGTGCTTTTGTCTCTATGGAACCTAGGTTGACAGAGGACTACAAAGCAGTTAAACAGGCAATCCTGGCCAAATATGAAATAAACTCTGAAACATATAGACTGAGATTCCGTGCTCACGAGACTGCAGTAGAGGAGACTCCCAGAGAACTTTACGTCCGCCTCAAGGATCTGTTCTGCAAATGGGTAAAATTTGGCAGTAGCAACAAGGAGGACATTATGGAGATTCTGGTGTTGGAGCAATTCTTACGAGTGCTCTACCCAGAAGTAAGGACTTGGGTCAAAGAAAGAAATCCCTCCACTGCTGCTGAAGCACCGCTGGTTGAGGCCTACATTGCTGCACGAAAAGGCCCTGGAAACTAGAGGTATGCAGGCATCCTACATCCTGCCAGAGGTAAGTCTGAGGGCACTGGGGTTGGTTCAAACTCTCATACTACTAGCCAATCTAAGATACTGAAGCACAGCCACAATAAGACTTGTACAGCTAAGTGCCCACCATCAGGGCAACGTTCTGACAAAGCTGATGTTGTGTGCTTTAATTGTGGAGAACCCGGTCACACTAGCCCCCTCTGCCCATTAAAAAAGCCCAAAACAACCAGTCTATGTTGGGTGCCCCGTCCTAATCATTCCCCCACTCATTCCCATAATCCACTATAACTGTCTTGCTTAAAGGAACACTCCACTTTTTTTGAAAATCGGCTCATTTTACAAGTCTTCTAGAGTTAAATAGGAGTTTTACCGTTTTTGAATCCATTCAGCCGATCTTTGTATCTGGCGGTAGCACTTTTAGCATAGCTTAGCATACATCATTGATTCTAAACAGTCCGTTAGCATCTCATTCAAAAAATGACCAAAGACACTTTCAATATTTTTCCTATTTAAAACTTGACTCTTCTACAGTTACATCGTGTGCTAAGACAAACTGAAAATGAAAAGCTGCGATTTTCTACACCTATATGGTTAGGAACTACGTTCTCATTCCTGCGAAATAGTTGCGGATCTTCGCGGTCGTACCATGGCTGCAGCGGCGCAATGATTTGTTGGTATTCTGTGAAACATGGTGGTAGTATACACCTTCAACTTACTATCACAGCCCTTTACAACACACAGAACCATGGCTAATCACACAGGTAAATACACAACACAATTTGTCGGCTGCAAGCCTGAAACTTTCTCTGCAACTACACAAACTTAGTGCCGGTCACATTGAAAGTTACCTAGCTGGGGGTTACTTTCAGGCGCTGTAATATCATTGCGCTGCTGCAGCCATGGTACTGCCGCGAAGATCCGCGACTATTACGCAGGAATGAGAAAGTAGTTCCTAGCCATATAGGTGTAGAAAATCGCAACTTTTAATTTTTAGTTGGTCTTAGCACACGATGTAACTGTAGAAGAGTCAAGTTTTAAATAGGGGACTTGTAAATGAGCCTATTTTCAAAAAAAGTGGAGTGTTCCTTTAATGGCAAACCACTCACTGCACTGATAGATACAGGTTGCTCCCATATTTTGATACAGACTCAGTACATCCCTAGGGACGTATGGAGTGAGGATGAAACTCAATTTTCTCAATTGTCTGTGTTCATGGAAATAGAACATAGTGACCCACAGCAGATGTATATATCCGCTCGGAGCTGTGGCCGTAAGGTCTCCGGTGCATGTCGAGGCGGCAATCCCCGAACCCGGTGGTGGACACCGGAAGTAAGGGATGCCGTCAAGCTGAAGAAGGAGTCCTATCGGGCCTGGTTGGCTTGTGGGACTCCTGAGGCAGCTGACACGTACCGGCAGGCTTAGCGGACTGCAGCCCGGGGGGTTGTGGAGGCAAAAACTCGGGCCTGGGAGGAGTTCGGTGAGGCCATGGAAAATGACTATCGGCTGGCCTCGAAGAGATTCTGGCAAACCATCCGGTGCCTCAGGAGGGGGAAGCAGTGCCCTACCAAAGCTGTTTACAGTGGCGATGGGCGGTTGTTGACCTCAACTGGGGATATCGTCGGACGGTGGAAGGAATACTTCGAGAATCTCCTCAATCCCGCCATCACGTCTTCCATTGAGGAAGCAGAGGCTGGGGGCTCAGAGGGGGACTCGTCCATCACCCAAGCTGAAGTCACCGAGGTGGTCAAGAAACTCCTCTGTGGCAAGGCACCGGGGGTGGATGAGATCCGCCCTGAGTACCTCAAGTCTCTGGATGTTGTGGGGCTGTCTTGGCTGACACGCCTCTGCAGCATCGTGTGGCGGTCGGGGACAGTGCCTCTGGGATGGCAGACCGGGGTGGTGGTCCCTCTTTTTAAGAAGGGGGACCGGAGGGTGTGTTCCAACTACAGGGGGATCACACTTCTCAGCCTCCTTGGGAAAGTCTATGCCAGGGTACTGGAGAGGAGAATACGGCCGATAGTAGAACCTCGGATTCAGGAGGAACAGTCTGGTTTTCGTCCGGGCCGTGGTACACTGGACCAGCTCTATACCCTCTACAGGGTGCTGGAGGGTTCATGGGAGTTTGCCCAACCAGTCCACATGTGTTTTGTGGATTTGGAGAAGGCATTCGACTGTGTCCCTCACGGCATTCTGTGGAGGGTGCTCGGGGAGTATGGGGTCCGGGGTCCTTTGCTAAGGGCTGTCCGGTCCCTGTACAACCAAAGCAGGAGTTTGGTCCGCATTGCCGGCAGTAAGTCAGACTTGTTCCCGGTGCATGTTGGACTCCGGCAGGGCTGCCCTTTGTCGCCGGTTCTGTTCATAATTTTTATGGACAGAATTTCTAGGCGCAGCCAAGGGCCGGAGGGTGTCAGGTTTGGGGACCACGCGGTTTCGTCTCTGCTCTTTGCGGATGACGTTGTCGTGTTGGCCCCTTCTAACCAGGACCTTCAGCATGCACTGGGACGGTTTGCAGCCGAGTGTGAAGCGGCTGGGATGAGGATCAGCACCTCCAAATCCGAGGCCATGGTCCTCAGTCGGAAAAGGGTGGTTTGCCCACTTCAGGTTGGTGGAGAGTTCATGCCTCAAGTGGAGGAGTTCAAGTATCTAGGGGTCTTGTTCACGAGTGAGGGGAGGATGGAACGGGAGATTGACAGACGGATCGGTGCAGCTTCTGCAGTATTGCGGTCGATGTACCGGTCTGTTGTGGTGAAGAAAGAGCTAAGCCGTAAGGCAAAGCTCTCGATTTACCGGTCAATCTACGTTCCTACTCTCACCTATGGTCATGAGCTTTGGGTCATGACCGAAAGGACAAGATCCCGGATAAAGGCGGCCGAAATGAGCTTTCTCCGCAGGGTGGCTGGGCGCTCCCTTAGAGATAGGGTAAAAAGCTCAGTCACTCGGGAGGAACTCGGAGTAGAGCCGCTGCTCCTCCACATCAAGAGGGGTCAGCTGAGGTGGCTCAGGCATCTGTTCCGGATGCCTCCTGAACGCCTTCCCGGGAAGGTGTTTCGGGCATGTCCAACCGGGAGGAGGCCCCGGGGAAGACCAAGGACACGCTGGAGGGACTATGTCTTCCGGCTGGCCTGGGAACGCCTCAGTGTACCCCGGGAAGAGCTAGAGGAAGTGTCTAGGGAGAGGGAAGTCTGGGCATCTCTGCTTAGACTGCTGCCCCCGCGACCCGGACCTGGATAAAGCGGAAGAAGATGGATGGATGGAGATGTATATATTGAGATCCACAGCCAGCCTTATCTGATGAGAGTAGGGGTAGCCACCAATCTCCGCTTTCCCATTTTGCTGGGAACGGATGTCCCTATTTTGTCAGATCTAGTGCAGAGTAGCACTTGGTATGGTGTTGTTACGAGAGCTCAAACCCAGCGTATAAGGCAGGAGACCAAGACTAATGATTTGAATGAGATGCCTTTTTCAACTGCTGACATAGGGGCAGAGCCTAAGCCCACTGAGGAAGAGAGGTTAGATTGGCGTAGGGAGGAGGTGAAGAGACTTGTTGGCAACACTGACCATGTTGAGCTAGATCTGGGGGAACCTGAACTAGCAGATTCTGATGTTACCATACATAACAACCTAGATATGTTACAAAAGGAAGACCCCTCTCTAGTGGAGTGTTTTAAGCAGGCTGAGGAGGAAGGTTGTCTCTTACAAGGTTTTGGAGAAACATATGTTCTCAAGGCCGGCTTACTCTATAGAAAGAGTAAGGAGGAAGGAACTCAGTCGGTGGTACCAAAAGCTTACCGGAAAGAGGTGCTTGAGCTTGTGACACTCCACCAGACGTTTTTTTCCCATATTGTACTGGCAGCTTAACTACTCCAGTCATTGCAATGCTGGCTTGGCCATAACCACAGAGTTTCAGAGGGGATGGTTGTAACACCACGTCAGAGAAAAATGTATTGTAGGTGGCCATATTAACCCTCTCGAGTCGGCCGTTGCGCCGGCGTGATTGGCTTGCTTTTTTTCTTTTCAGTGCCAAAGAGACTCAAATAACTCTGTCGTTTTTTTATCATTCAGACAAGTGTTATATATCATTATAATCTGTTAAGTTTATTTTTTATTTTTTTAGTACAGTCACAATAAAAACAAATAGTTGTGCTTTTTGCAAAATAAAGAAATCAAACATGATACGCGATCTGCAGCCTCTCTGTCAGACGTTCATTCAGATAGTCTTCAGAAAATGACCTCTAGCTTAGTGAATACTTGTCTTACAAACATGAGACATATGTCTAAAGAAACACTGAAATGTCAGGTTTTAAACACTGTAAACAAAATCAAAAACAAATATTCTGTGTTTATGTAATCCATTTGAAAGCAGAGCGATGTTAGTCGTTCCTGAGCGGCTCATTATACACTAATGCGACCACGCCCACAAAGCGTGCGCTCTATTGAGATTCAAATACTGAGGTGACGCCCACACACACATCAACTCAAACAAACACATCGTGCTTGAGGGCGCACTGAAGCTTTCTTTGTTTAAATTAGCTCAAAATTACTGTCAGATGTAAGTAATTACCTTTACAAACTATACATCATTTAAAAGATCTAAGACTCAAGCTTCAATTTTTGACCTCTGTTTTATTCTCAAAGTCATATAGTGACCGTAATTTGTTAATATGTGTCAGGAGTTATGAATATGAAAACCGTCGGTACCTTCTAAAGATTGTAATACGAGCGTCAGCTGCTCTCATTCATAAAAAACTCTTCATACTTCATACTGGCAGCCGGAGGGCGCTCCGTGCACATGTAGTCCATATATAGCACGCATGGAGAAGATACCATGTGACATTGACATAAACAGCTTCCACAAATCGCTCTAACATGCAGATTCCACGTTTGAAGACAATAAACACACAATCGCGACAATATATGGCTTATCTGTGTTATTTATACCATGTTGGGTGTTTTCATAATAGATTCCATTTATAATGCAATGCTACTCGAGCTTTTATAATTATGCAGAATATTGTAAAATATATTTTCTGTCTGATTTTTTTATCCAAAGCCAAATGAGATCACAAGGTTATTTAAAACATTTGACTTGTGATATAAAGTAAGTTTGGAGTAAAAACATGGTTTTAATCTCATTAGTAATTGTTTTGTTTTAATAAATTGGTGTAATAAATCATAAATTATAGTTTAATAAATCATAAATTGTTGTGGCAGAGAATATAGATTGTTTAAAGTTATCTGGTCTACCTTTATGAAGCACTGTGCCTAAGCAGAATTTCCCCTTGGGGACAATGAAGTTACCCCCCCCCCCCCCCCCCCCCCCCCAGAAATTTGTACTTATCTAGTAAATTAATCTTGATTTAAGAATTTTAAATATTTTAAAATACCAAATAAGGAGAGCATTTTTTGCAGTGTAGTCAAATCTTCTGATCATTTAAAATATAATAGGCCTTTGTTGATTACATTACAAATAAAATAAACTACAACTCTGTTGCTCTCTGTCACAGGCCTACCTGAAGCTCATTCATTATGCAGCTAATTAATGCAGCTCATTAATGTGAGTCCTTTGTTATCTCAGGTGCTATCTCATCATTATTCATTAGATATCACGCCTCCTCGCATATTGGCTTTGTGAAGAGAAACTGTCTTACAAATTTTAAATCAGTGTATTGTTTTATGTGAATGAGTAGGCTCAATGATTCTCACATCAGTTTTAAAAAAAACCTCTATACAAATACAGACAGGAGTCAAAATTCTTGGGAACAGATATCTATTGTGTGTTTTGAGGCCTTAATTTTAAAACACATTTTTTTGTTTTTTTGTTATCCGTGCATAAACATTTTTCTCTCAAAAATACAAGCATGTACATAGATGTTGCTCACATATTCTGGTAGCCCAGTTTGTGCTGAATACAGTGTAATTACACTTTTGCCATTAATGTGTTTATAAGCAACTGAAAAAAAAACACAAATGTCAGAGCATTTCAAAACTTCTAAAGGGCCCCAAAAGAGCTCAGACTCCAGAGGGTTAAGAAATGACACTTTAGCCCCTGTGTCAAGAAGAAGTGGAATGCAACAGTCTTTCAGCTGTACGCCACATGTAGAGAAAGTGACTGCGTGAGGGCCAACTGTGTGAATTACTGCTGGTGAGGGCTGAGAGGTAAGATAGCCTGAGCTGGACTTTGATCTGCACCACCTAGCAAAATGGTTGAGTTTACCGCAATGCCTAGACTTTTGACCGACAGCTGGGCAGTCTGGGGACCTGTTGGCATGACGAATGGAGCCACAGTTGCCACACTTTCGTCTTTGTTGGCTTGATTGAGGCTGTTTGCTGGATCATTGCACCTGGAGGCTGGAGCCACTCATCAGTGACTGCATTTGCAGGTACAGTTATGACATCAGTTTTAGCTGCATTATTCTTCACTATTTTATCTGCACACTGAGTAGCATCCTCAATTTGGAGCAGGGCCGGCCCGTGGCATAGGCGGAATAGGCAAATGCTAGGGGCGCCACTCATCCATAGGGGCGCCAAAATGTATTACTGATACTATTTTATTCATATTAATTTGAAATATTACCAAATAAAGCGCAAAAAAACTTAACCAAGTCCCCCGCATCTTCCCGGTCTGCCTCATCAATCTCCCCCGCCCTCACTTGAAGTGCGTCAGAAATATAACGCGCGATCAGTATATTTCTGACCAGTTAACTTATGGAATTTGTTGTGTCGCGTCGCCTCTCACCGCATCTAATGTAGACAGGATTGCTTTCATTTTTTAGGGTGCTTGGCTCGCTCCAGGTGTAGACACGGTGAAAGTTGCCTGATAATTTATGGCCGAATTGTAGTGTCATAAAAAACAGAAGCCCTCTGATGCAGGCAAGATAAGGGAAACACTGCAAAAATGCTTTTCTTATGTAGTATTTTTGTCTTTCTAGTCTAAATATCTAAAAATTCTTAAAACAAGATGCATTTACTAGATAAGTAAAATTATATTTTTTCTTAAGTGAATTTATGCTTAAAACAAGCTAAATTATCTGCCAATGGGGTGAGAAAAATAATCTTGTTTCTGATTGAAATCTTGTTAATTGTTTCTGTCCCAAACAGAAATAAGATAATTTTTCTCACCCCATTTGGCAGATAATTGTGCTAGTTTTAAGCTAAAACTCACTTAATTTAGATTTTTTCCCCCAGAAAACAAGAAAAAAAATTATCTGTCATTTTACTAGTAAATACATCTTGATTTAAGAATTTTTTGATGTTTGGACTGGACACAAGAAAAAATTAGTAAATAAGAAGAGCATTTTTTGCAGTGTTAAGACAGAGGTAAAGGGATGTAATGAATGAGTTTATTTACTTGCATAGTAGTGAAATACGAATGTACGCTAATTAATTCCAGTTTTACCTTAAACTATATGCAAGCAGCTGTTCTGGGTTCTCCAGTGGCCAAAGATAGTGTATTTTGTCAAAAAAACAATCATATCTGTTTTTTTTTAAACGCATGTAATATCACTTTTTTAATAACCTAATGTTTTTACTCTACAGTTCTGCAGTTTTAAGGGGACATATGGACATTTTAAAATGTATTTGCCGAAATTAGTAATGATATTTATATACAGGTTTATTTAAAATAGCAACATTTTATGTAAATTTCACATTAAATATCTAAATTTCTCAGTTTAATTCATGGTGAAAACATGAATGTGCATATTAGTGGAAGTTTGCTGCCATCTACTGGAAAACAAACACTTTTGCTAGTTCTCAATAGTCTGTGCATGAATGCTAGATGCAATTACTTGTTATTTGTGTTTAGGCTGTAATGTGGTGTAGGTGCTATTTTTGTATAGTTTAACTATCATCAGCCTTTTAAAGAAATTAAATAATAATAATATCATGAACATAATGACGGGGTAGAATGGACTGGACATCATATAAAACAACAACAATAAAAATTAAAAAACATCAATGCATTAAAAAAATAAAACAGTACCAGTGTTTCCGCAACTTAGAATGAAAACATGTGGTGCTAAACCTTGATACAAGGGGTACCAAGTAAAATCTTGCCTAGGGCAGCAAATTGGTCAGGGCCGGCCCTGATTTGTAGTGCCAGAGTGAGAGCCTTATCCAGTGTAAGTTTATCATCTTCCATTAACAATCTCTCTCTGACTCGTGCATTAAGTGTTTTTTGTTAAAGGGGTCATATAATGATACATGCAATTTTACAAGTTGATTGTACGGAAATGTGTGTTGGCAGTGCCTGTACACAACCATCCTATAATGATAAAAATCATCCATCCAGTGTTTTTTTTTTTTAAATCTCCTTGTATGTTTTCCCCTGTCTTAAATCGAGCCGTCTGACCGTGTGATGTCACACGGTGTAAGCCCCTCCCGCGATTGTTAATTTACAGCAGCGTTTCAACACAGGCCCGCCCTGAGCAAGCTGTCATCATAGTCCGCCATTGTTGATACGCTGAAGCAGAATGGCATCTAAGCGATTGTGGTGTTCTTTTCTTGGGTGTAATAACGAACACAGCAGTAGTTTTGATGTTCCTAAATCCGAACCGCTGAAGACGCAGTGGCTGAGTTTTGTTTTCGGAGGGAATATTCCCCCTGATCAACGTCAATGATCGAATCATTTCTCTCCAGACTGCTTTAGAAACGAGGGTCAGTATAAAGCAAGTTTTGCTAAGAAGCTGCTCCTGAAAAAAGGATCGGTACCAACTATTCGTGTTCCTGCTGCACCTCCAGAAGAAGTGAGTGTAACGTTTTATTAACCTTTATATTAATCTTTGTAAATCGCTTGCACGCTTCACGAAAAGTTTACAGGGTAAGTTACATTACAGCAGGCTTTCTATGTATGATGACGTTCTCAATATACTTCATAATCCCACGTTTATAATGAACAACGCGTTATGGTTATTACAAACTGTACGCTGGTGATAAAGTTAACGTGGTAACAATGAACTAACGTATACATCAGTAAACACCTAGCATTCGTATCTCACTACGCTACCCTGCCAGTAACGTTACATACAAAGATAGATCAAAGTGACATTACGTCAACCAACCATTCAGAAACGTCCTGTTCGAACTTCATTGGTGCCATCATCTTGTTCCGGGTCCGACTCCGGTTCAAATTGATACGGTTGCACAGATGTGTACTCAAAGACTCCCGTTGCTATTCTTTCTCCAAAATGATACCCTCAACTGTTGTCAAGGCAACACTCCATGTGTGTTGTGTCAAAGCCCCACAGAACAGAGGGGCAGGGTGAGCAAAGCTCATTATCATTTAAAGTCACATGCACTGAAATGAAAGCTTTAGCACAAGTTCTGCTGGGAAGACTCAATTACTACGTCACTTATTGCCTTCATTCCAATCCAATTATATTCTCATGCTCACTGTATAAAAGCTCGGTACTTACACATGTTTGAGTTCGCAGATACTGAAGCGACGATTACCCCCATCCTCCCCACCACCACCAGGATGGTCCTGTCCATACCTCCCGGGGGGTCGGCTGTGCCCCTGCCCTTGTCTTCAGGCAGGAATTGCAGATCCGATACCCTCGGATTATGCCTACGGACGGGGTTTACGCCAAATGACTTTGTATATTATCAGCTTGCTGAGCTATTAATAAATGCACTATTGTCGAAATAATTCTCCCGAGTCTTTCCTGTAGAAATGGCTTGCTGAAAACAGAGCTGTTTTTGACCAGGTAAAATTAGTGTTTTCTTACAATACTAATGAGAATTTTTAATTAAAGTATATTACAAACTTTTCATTTAGACACTAAAGAATCATATTAACTTGAAAATGGCATTATATGACCCCTTTAATAAGTGTCAAAATTAGTTTTTTCAATAAGTTGGTCATTAATTAATTCGTCATGGAGAGCACCGAATTTGCATGGCTCAGCAAAGCTTCTTAAATCAGCGACAAACTGGCTGGCTGACACATTTATGCGTTTTAACAGCACGCTAGGAGTCTTTTGAAACTGTCCCTCCAATTGCGCAACAGCGTAAGAGTATGTATCTGCGACGCTGAGTGTCTGGAAGATCCGTAATCCCTCTGCTCCGAGACAATGAAGGAGAAGCACGCGTTTCCTCTCATTCGAGACATCCAAGCCCACGGCAAGAAGGTACGTCTGAAATGACACATACCAGCGCTCCCACGGCACGACAGGATCACCAGCGTGGGGCAGAAATGGCTCAGGGGGAGGTAAAGATAAAGCCATCCTCATCGCCAAATGTCATGGACAGGAAAAGACACACACACACACACACACAGCGCTTTGGCAGAACACTAGTTTGTTTACTCAATGAAACATGCGCACAAGCATTACTTCCCAACAGTATTACGACAACAGATGAATTACGATAACAATAAAGAACTGGTTACCAACCACAACAGTGAAATACATCTAGTCTTCACAAGTCTTGTAGCGAATTAGCTCTGAGGGGAAATATTAATAATTATTTATAACTCATTATGATTATTCATTATTATTATTATTAATTATGAATATTTGAATCAGTTAAATAGATTAACTTGATGTAGCTACATTAACATTACAATCATTAAATCAGTTCGTCCTAAGGACGTTCAGTATTGATTATTAATTTAATTCTTATGCTGCGTTCACACCAAACGCGAATTGAGCGTCAAAATCGCGTCTACCGCGTCTAGTTTCACGCGCGAACATATTGAATGCATTCGCGCGTCAGCAGAGAATTGGAAGCGCGTAGAAATCGAGCGCTGGAAGCGAAATTGACGCGCGTTCAAGGCACTCCAGGAGAAATATGTCATAAAACACCACTCTGCCTCTTTTCATTTTCATTAAAAATATATATTAAGCATTAATAGCCACACAAATGTGGTCCAGGCAACTCCTACATTATCTTCACTGCATGTATGTTTAAATATCCTTAAAATATAAAGTTATGAAACTTCTCTTTGCCCTCAGTCAAAACGATTTGGCAGACAACAAATTATAGATTCATGAGAGCAAAACTCGGCTGTTAGATCTACACAAAACGAACCACTACAGGACATCAGAGCCAGCGGCAGACGCCAGAAGGACTGGCCGAGGAAAGGCTGCCTTCGCTGGGGTTATGAGCAGTGATTGCCCGGTGATCGCCTGGATCTCACAACTCCAAAAACACAAGATTATTTTTTTCAAATAGGTGCTCTCTTTATAAATAAACCACATATTTGAGCTTTAAACAACTACATTCCCACCTGAAAAAGTCTTAAAACTACATTTTGTGACACAATAGTACTATTTTTAATTTATGCAGGGTTTCTCATACACGTCACTTTACCACGTGACAGCAGCAAGCAGGCTCCTGATTGGTTAACGCGGCGCGAATTGACGCCAAAGTTCAAATTTTTCAACTCGGGCGTCAGACGTGAATTCGCTTCAAACGCGTGAATGCACAAAAGCACCATTCGTGTGTAACGCGCGTATCGCGCAAGACGCTCAATTCACGTCCAATTCGCGCTAACTGGACGCGCGAATGAGGCGGATTCGCGTCCTGCGCCGCGCGAAACTCGCCTTCCGCGCCGCGAGACCTCCAGACGCGCGTCAACACGCCTTTCCATTGACTTAACATTGAAATCACTCGCGCCAGACGCTCTATTCGCGTTTGGTGTGAACGCAGCATTAGAAAAGGATATTTTTTATGGCCACAGAAAAATTATTATTTCTTTGAATTTACCTAAGCGCCTAGAGTGCATAACAAGATCGATCATATGTTTGCAGGCACGGAGTCAGGACCAACATATATTGTGCACAAACTTAAATAACTAAATTACGGAACAAGACTATAACTAACAGTAGACATACATGACATACACAATATATATACATGACAAGAGGTAAGGTTAAAGTGGATGGAGGGAAAAGGGTCAGAACAGATTGATGGAGTTATGCAGAAAGTCTAGAACTTTAGTGAAGAACCACCATTAATAAACTTGGTAACACTTTAGAATAATTAGTTAACATGAGTTAATGTATTAACTAACATGAACTAACCATGAGCAGTACATTTGTTACTGTATTTGTTCATCTTTGTTAACGTTAGTTAATATAAATCCAGCTGTTCATGGTTTGTTCATGTTAGTTCACATTGCATTAACTAATGTTAAGAAGATTTTAATAATGCATTAGTAAATGTTGAAATTAACATTAACAAAGATAAATAAATGCTTTATAAGTGCATTTCATTATTAGTTCATGTTAACTAATTTAGTTAACTAATGTTAACTAATGACCATTATTCTAAAGTGTTACCATAAACTTCTTTGTCTGAACAAAGGGTTTACAGTTTTACTAACTACACAGCGATTTCTGTTTCATACTTTACTTGCATTTAGCCTGAGCTGTAGAAGACCGTCCGAGGTGAAATCGCAGGAGAAAGTTTGTGGGTTCCGTCCGATGGCTTTGACGTGGCGATCAAGTACTTCTGCATTGGATGAAGAAGAAATGATGAGCTTGCGTGGTTGCTTCGAATCCATTGAGGATGAGAAAATTGCACATGGCGTGCAGAGTTTGGGCCTTCTGGTCCATGGCCTTGTGAGGCCTTTGGCTCAGTGTAGGTAGAGGCCTGCCATGTACACAGCGTGTCGTGTCCGTGAAGCAGAAGAAGAGAGAGAGAGGGGAGAAGAGTGCATCATTCCTTAAGAAGTCTGCAGGAGGTCACCACCTCCTGAAGTAGACTTGACCAATGAGATTGTTGGGATTTCCAAGCGGGAAGTTCCTTTGGAGCTTTTATGGCTCTTTGTTTTAAACATGAAATCAAAAGGGTCTGTGCCCATTTATACTCTAATTAATGCAACAGACACATATTGCCTCCTACGAGAACGTGACATACATGAAAGTGTAAGTCGTGAAGCAAGCATTAATTTGATAGGAGACACTACATGTATGAAAATACCTGAAATGGTAAGTTCTTCATAAGACATTCATATTCAATGCAACGGACCCTTTACAAGACAGTTGTGTGTACATACAAGGTCCTAGGGTGCTTGTTCATTTATAGACGGTTTGTCTATAACTTGAGGCAAAAGCATGTGTTTTACAGGTTATGTCTTTCCCCTGTGGACTTTCCATGTGGCCAAATTCCAGTTTTGTTTCCAGGGTAACCGAGGATCCTTCTCTGTCGTGTTGGGGGAAGGTCTGTTACTAAGCACAAAGTATTTAAAACATATTTTTTAAATGTAACAGGCAATTATGTGTCTGGTTTTGCTCAGTCACTACAGTCTTTCTATCACGTTCTTCAGATCACACTTGAAACCATCGCCCCACCTCAACTGACAGCATATTCATGCTCATGTGCTGCTGGAAGAAGTTTGTGCAACCATCTGGTTGCATTACTGTATCAGACAGCACATTTTAGAACGCTAGGCACCAAGAATGTTCCAACTCCCCTTGCATGCAAAACAACTCATCCTTCAAACTGATTTAATTTAACAACAGTTATTAATAAAGCAGTACTAAATAATTAATCAGCAGTAATACATAATAATAAATGTAAAGTGCCTAATGTGCAAATCAAATTACAATCTTCTAGTTCAATATATATAAATGTTTTGTCAGGGCATAACTCCTGAACCAGTGGATGAGCTTGTAGTGTGTAAGCCGAAAGCCTCTGGTAGGAGCAGTGTGCAGTCAACTCTGTACAAATCATATGGAGGTAATCTCCAAATGCTAATAAAACACATCCTCAAATTAGGTAACACTTAACACTCCAAGACTGATGAATATTGTGTTTTAGGACCTTTGCCTGATAATGATGTAATTGCTGGAGCAACATCCCTCATTTCCCTTCGACCACAACCGCTAATAGCCAAGGTTGTTGATTTCCCTTCGACCACAATCGCTAATAGCCAAGGTTGTTGATGGGATGTCTCCTGTGACCATGGTGGCATCAAAATTTGGAGAGGTCCCAAAAGGTTCACTGCATTCTTACCAGTGCCCTGCTGTGCTGCCAAAGGATGTGCTTATTCACCCAAATGCTCCACAATTCCCCCCATTACCTGTCCCACAATACACAGTTCCACAATACAACTTTGTCCCTGGCAGTTGAGCTGAACTACTGCACATGCAAAGTCTGGAGGTGACACCTGAAATGTCAGGGATCATTGATGAGGGAACACGGGATCAATCCAAAGGTCCACTCTGGGATAGCATGCATCGCCTACGGCTTACAGCAAGCAAGTTCTATGAAGCAGCTCATGTGAGATCAGACTCCACTGCAAAGACACTTGCTGGACGGATCATTAAAGGTGCCCCCAGACCAAAGCAATGCGTAGAGGAGTGGAACGAGAGCCAGAGGTTCTTCACCGCTATGCTGCGACCTTCAATGTTAACGTTCTTCCATGCGGTCTTGTCATCCACCCCGAAACTCCATATCTTGGTGCCAGTCCTGATGGCAAAGTGGTGGACCCAAATTAAGAATCTCCATATCGCCTGGTTGAAGTTAAATGCCCTGATGTGAAAAACATTGGAGAGGCATCACACATTGAGTTTGTTGGGGGCCAGTCAAAAAGAAAAAGCACACCTACCACTGGCAAGTCCAGGGTCAGCTGATGGTCACTGGTTTTATCTTGGTGTGATCTGGTGACAGATACTAGGGGTGACTTCACAGTGGAGAGAGTAAGGAGAGATGAGCAGCTGATCCAAGAAATCAAAGCTAAAGCGGATGAATTCTACTTTGGCACATACATTCATGTTTGGCTAGGGAGAAAATGATCAAGAAAAGTTGACAAACCAATGATGTTTATATTATGCACTTATATAGTTATGATGTTTGCAAGAAAAATTAGATAGCTGATTAGTCACAGTTCATTATTTGTTTATGGTAGACTTTAAAAAAAAATTATTTGTTATTTAATTTAGATTAAGATTTATGATATTCAGATCTTTATTTCCAAAATTGTATTATTGCATATATTGTTGCAACATACATTTCCCAAGCTGGAAAGATGAGAAGTCAGTCTGTTCAAAATCTGAAAGAGGATGTTGCAGGTCATAAAATAGAGTAAGTTTACATGTTAAAATCGAAAAATAATTGTAATAAAAAACAACAACAATCAAAACATGGTTTTTATTCCCAACATTAACATTAAATCTTGCAAACAATAAATTATCTTGAGAAAGTGGTCAAATATCAAACATATAATGCAACTTAAAGCCCTGTCTGAAAAGGGTTACAAAAAAAACTTACCAGAAGATAGACCACAGGCTGGAATAGAGATGTTATTGGCTGGAGATGAGGTGGTGCCCGATATTACTGGCTGTAGAAGAGGTGGTGGCCGATGTTATTGGCTGGAGAAGAGGTGGTTGCCGATGTGCTGGAGAAAGAGGTCAAATGTCATACGTATAAATGTAACTTAAAACCCATATGAGGTGGCCCATGATACTGGCTGGTGAGCAGGAGATGAGGTGGCCCATGTTACTGGCTGGTGAGCAGGAGATGAGGTGGCTGATGTTACTCGCTGGAGATGCGGTGGTGGCCGATGTTACTGGCTGGTGAGCAGGAGATGAGGTGGCTGATGTTACTGGCTGGAGATGAGGTGGTGGCCGATGTTACTGACTGGAGATGAGGTCGTGGCCGATGTTACTGGCTGGAGATAAGGTGGTGGCCGATGTGCTTGAGAAAGAGGCCAAATTTCATACATTCAATGTAGCTTAAAACCCTGTCTGAAAAGGGTAACAAAACAAAAAAAAATTACCAGAAGATAGACCACAGGCTGGAGAAGAGGTGGTGGCAGATGCTACTGGCTGGAGATGAGGTGGTGGCCGATGTTACTAGCTGGAGATAAGGTGGTGGCCGATGTGCTTGAAAAAGAGGCCAAATGTCATACATATAATGTCACTTCAAACCCTGTCTGAAAAGGGTAGCAAAAAAAACTTACCAGAAGATAGACCACAGGCTGGAGAAGATGAGGTGGCCAATGTTACTGGCTGGAGATGAGGCGGTGGCCGATGTTACTGGCTGGAGATGAGATGGCGGCCGATGTTACTGGCTGGTGAGCAGGAGATGAGGTGGCCGATGTTACTGGCTGGTGAGCAGGAGATGAGGTGGCTGATGTTTCTGGCTGGAGATGAGGTGGTGGCATTTCAAAGTACATTTAAAAGTAATGCATTACTTTACTAGTGACTTAAAAAGTAATCTGATTACATAACTTGCATTACTTGTAATGTGTTACCCCCAACACTGCTCACACTCGCCGAAAAACTAATTATCAATGACTGATGCATGAGGGTTATTCAGGTTTTTCTCTCAAATTACTTGTTCACTTGTACTGGAGAAACGTTTAGCAATTGCGCGATGAAGAGCAGCCATTTGCCCGAGGGGATAGTCTTTCTAGGAAATACCTCTCTGTCTCAAGTTCGTTTTAAATGTAGTTTTGATGAGGCACATTACATGAGAAAATCCTATTTTATTTGATCCCAAACGAACTGGTTATCATTGAGAGATTAACCCTGTTACCCTGAAATATTCATAAAAGCTTATCAAAAATTAGTTTGACCTCCTGAGTTTTCTTAAGGTTAAACTGCTATTTTCCCTGACCACTTGTTGAAAAAGAGCTTCAGGCCCTATTTTATACCAGAAACTCTAAGGAAGAATGGTGGTTTAGCTGGAGGACTTAAATTTATCTTCCTCTGCAAAAATTATGTATTGCCAATGCTGAAAATATTTTACATCCTAGGTATTAGTGTCTCTGCTCGTTCCCTTTTTCAGTAGTAAGTTTACCACCCAGGCTGTTGGCCATATCTCGCACTGTCCCATTGCCCAAATTATTCCAATGCTCTGGAATATTCACACACTAGAAGTTCCCAGACTGCATTCCTGAAAATGAACTTTTCTCTTTATTCATTTACTGGAAATGTTGTCATGTCTTCAACAGTCTATAAAGGACTTTCTGTACAAATGTAAATAGCTAGCTGCAACCAAATTTCTAACCAGTCTGTAGTGTTGTTGCTGTAACTAATAAAATATTTCTGACATTAAATATTTAACATGAGTTATTTAACATTCATTTTTAACTTTAGTGTTCCAATATTTTGTGGATCATGGCCTGAATTCATGATATACTGATTGGTGTCATTGAGAACTATAGTTCCCTTGTGAAAAAGAAGTGAGCTGAAATCTTAAATGTATATACAGTATATAATATATATTTTTAACTGCATTTAATTGCAATTAAGAGATAGCTCTTAAATAGCAATTAAGTGTCTTATAACATTACATTCAGTTCCCCCTCAAGTACTGTATATTTTTAAGCATTTTATTTCCGTGAGTAAATACTCTTCTTAAAAATATACTAAAGTGTACATCGTTTTCACAAGGATTACCAAGACCAAGTAATTTTGAAACAATTAATACAGATAAGATTTTTTTTTTTTTCAATATCAAGTCTTCATGACTCCTGAGGATAACTGTAGGCTGGTTACACTAGGGAAACAGTGAATAGATCAGCCTGCATCATAGTCAATAAAAATAGTCCCTATTCACAATGTGCAAAAAAGAAAGAGAACATGTAACTAAACTCAATTCGGCATCTAACACCACAGTCCAGAGTTAACTAGTGTACTGTTAAATGCAATTAAATAAAACAGTAACAGTATTTAATGTATTGCAATTAAATCAAAACAGTGCTGTGATTATTTTCAAAACTCCACAGCAAGCATAAAATAAATAGAAAAGCAGTAATGATTTCAGCCCAGCAGAACCTCACACTTTAATATGATCAATCCAAGTGTGCTCTACTCACAGGTCAAGTGGACTATCTAACAGGATTTCATCTTCCAACCTCACGCAGGGGCAATTATAGGTTCATCCCATACTTAGAATGCAGGAGGCCAACCTCTACTGCATCCCAGGGTACAATAGGTTTTCACCTTTCAACTCTTGAACCTTCAAACAGTTGTAGTGTATTATGATGTAAGACCAGGTATTAGCTGTGCAGGGCAATGCGGTACCACCTGAGAGACCAGTATGTTACTGAAAGGTTAAAACTGGGGTTTTGGCAGAAAGTAACCAGTTCTACAGCCCTCTCTCTCAGGCAGGGCTTCTCAACTCTTGGCCCTTGAGGTCTACTTCCCTGCAGAGTTTAGCTCCAACCCTAATCAAACACAACTGCATGTGATTTTAGTAAACCTGAAGACTGTGAATAGCTGGTTCTGGTGTGTTAGATCAAGATTGGACTCTGCAGGACGGTGGACCTTTAGGGCCAGAGTTGCCCACCCCTGTTCTAGGGTTTCCTAACCCTATTTCTGGATACACCTAACATTACCCATTTTCAAACTCTTAATTAAACACACTTGAATCAACTAATCATTAGTAGAGACTTGTATATCTTAAATTGACAGGTCAGATAAGAGAGACATCCAAAATGTGTAGGTCGGTCCTCCAGGAACAGGATTTCCCACCCCTGTTCTAAATAATAGGAGATTATAGGGGATTGTTGTTCTGTTTGTCCCCATGACTCCATCCCTTACCTTAAGCCAGTGACTCTGTGATACCTCCTTTTGAAATTTGAGCATTGACTTTGCCCTCTGACTCCTGATCTGTGACCCATTCATTTGCATTGTGACCCCTATTATTGACCCCACACTTCACCTCCTCGGATCCACCTTTTACTTTGTCATCACACCATTCAAAATGTGATTCTTGATTTTGCCCCTTCACCCTACTCGTCATCTGTGACCCCATCCTTTGCTTTGTGACGCTTCTTTGGTGACATTGGACCACTTCCTTTGCCCTGTGACCCCATTTTGAACTCTGACCAGTGTCTTTTCTCTTTGAACCCATTATTTTTGTGTGATCTAATTTTTGCCCTGTGACCACACCCTTCACCTCCTTGCATCCCCCTTGATCTGTGAGTCCATCCATTGCTAAGTGATCCCTCTGTGTAACATCTGGGGTCACGTTTTTGCCTTGTTAACACTGCCTTTGATCCTTCACCTCCTGGGATCCCTGTTGATTATTTCATCACCCCACCCTTCATCTGTGACTCCATCATTTGCTTTCTAAATTATTTTCCCTGTAACCATTCGTTGTGACATTTTACCACTGCCTTTACCACTTGACCTCATCTTTTGCCATGTGACTCCTCTCTTTGACCATTGCCTTTGACATGTGACCCTTCTTTTTGACCATAGACATGGTCACACAAAGTCGGGTCATACAAAGTCGGAACACACAAAGTCAACAAACTAGTGGTGACGAAAGCAGACTGCGGGGTCAGCTCATGTTGGCAGCATCTGGGTCCAAAGTTGCCCTGACACACCAAGCCGTTGCTCGACACCCAAAGGCCAAGTAGCACGTCCGTTCTGCGCCTGCGTAAGAGGAAGTACCATTCCATACCAGCAGGTGGCAGTAGCCAATCAGAATGATCAGATGGCTCGACTGACCGACGAGCTCCAACGGCGATTTAACATGTCGAATCAGCCACAAAAAAAAAGCAGAGGAGGACCAACTTCAGCTGACGGTGCGGAACACACTGAGCAAACGTAGTCAGCCAACACACAAGAACTGCCCTGTGTGTTCTGGGCTTTAGACTTCCCCTATTTTACTTATTCTCCCTTTGCCCTGTGAACCCATCTATTGCAGTGACCCTTCTTTTCACCCTGTGAGAACCCAGCCCTCAACCATCCCCTCATGTTGAATGTTTGTGAAGAATCTGAGGTCCTTGCATTTCTTCTGTTTATCCCAGTTTCCTGCAACACCTACACGCCTCGTTATCTGTCATTCAGCTCTAAGTTTCAGAGCTTTATTTGAGACTTTGGACAGACTGATGCAATGAATTTCCTCTGCCATGATTCTTTGCAGTGTGTTTCCTCTGAGGAGCCTTCAGGTAAATCTGTAACCCTCCACCTGTATGCTGCAGCCTGGAGCACAGATGGGGGCTAAAACCACACACACACACACACACACACACACACACACACACACGCGCGCGCGCGCGCACACACACACACACACACACACACACACACACACACACACACACACACACACACACACACACACACACACACACACACACACACACACACACACACACACACACACACACACACACACACAAACTGGAAACTCCAAAAATAACACAAAGATTATTTACTGTATTACAAAACATATTGTTGAGAGTCATATGATGGTTATATTTTAGTATTGCACTGATTTGGTGCAACATTTTCAGTATCTCTGCAAAAAATCTTGTCTCTGTCAGATTCGAGTGAATTCAGGACACATAACTAGTTACTACCTACATTTAATCAGTAACCTAATCCAAATACTGCCATATGAAAACAATGTGACCTGACCATTTTGCATTTTTTAGGTAACGTATGCAAATAAAGACAAGAAGAAAAAAAAATAACATTTAAAGTAGATGACTTTAATTTAAAATGTATCAATTTACAGTACTTTTTTACAGCATGATCTAAACTTATTGTGAATGATTAATCTGTATCTTTTTAGATATTATTTGTGTTTGTAATATTTAACAAGCTGGCTCTTGCTCTGAAACAACTTTCTTGTTCCTCTGACATTTTTAAGCCTTGTCTAATGGTTAATGTTAACAAATTGCAATGGGCACTTTTCACATTTCTGGGGTTCTCAGAAGTATAAGCCATTATTGTTGGGTAAACCTTTATAGTGGTGAACAGAGACTGCTCACTCCTAAAAATAAAGTAGCATGAAGAACATTAATATAACCTTTTTTTATTATAAAGAACCTTTTGTGCAATGGAAAGGTTCCATGGATGTTAAAGGTTCTTCATGGAATCACAGATGCCAAATGTTCACTCTTTTTTAAGAAACTTTAATAAAAACAGAGAACGAGAGAACAAACACATCTACCTTACCTTCAACGCAGAACACTGAACTGAAGAAACAGAGGGCTTATAAACACAGAGACAGGCAATCAAAGAAACAAGGAACAGGTGAGAATAGGAAACCATGGTAATAAGAACTCGGCAGAAACTAAACGGAACATGACAATGAAAGTAAACAGAATAAGATAATGAAACTATAAACTAAACAAGACATGACATAACACACCTCCCACTCATCCTCGTGCTGCAAAAGGGGAGGGTGTTCTGGAGGAGGACGAGAACAAGGAGACAGACGTGATCGAGGAGGTGGAGATGATGGAGGAAAGAGCCAGGGTTGAGATGGTTGGAGGCAGAGAATGACCCAGAGCAGAGCCAGGATGAAGGCCTATGGTGGAACTGATGGAGAGAGGAACTAGGATGGAACCAAGTCCCGACTGACTTTAGTGGAGATGTGCAAGGTGGAGACCTAGGCAGAACCCAGGAGATAAAGACCCAGGGTGACAGAGGGCCTGGAGGGCCAAGGCGGAGCTGATGACTGGGAAGCCCAAGGAGGATCCAAGCAGCAGGGCAAACCACTGGAGGAGCCAGAGGACTGAAGGGAGACAGTGGAGGTGGACCAGACAAACTGGATGGCTTTGGTAGAGGAGGAGGGAGGAGGAGACTGGGTAGGACCATCCTTGACAAAGAGTCATGGAGCTGGGCAGGACCAATGGCGACAAAGGAGACTTGGAGCTGGGTAGTGCCAATGGCAACAAACACAACTTTGACTGGAGTGAACAAGCAGAGATGAAAACGACTTGGAACTGAGCTGAACTAGCAGAGATGAAGACGACTTGGGACTGCCCTGGTGAAAAAAGTATACTTTATTGTATTTCAAATATATTATTTTTCAATAGTATATTATAAATATACTAACAAAAATTGTACCATCTTTAAATATATAAAAAGTAAATTAGCATCATATTTTCACAATGTAACTTTTAATGCACTTTAAAATAGTTGTATTTTAGTATATTTTAGAAAAATATATTTTAGAAAAATATACTTAAAATATTTTGAAAAGTGTAAAAAATGTACACAAATTTAAAAAATTGTAAAAAATTGTTAAAAGTGTACTTATTTGAACATTACTATTTACTATTCATTACTATACTATATATAAATACAATATATTTTTATATCCACGGCTCCAGACCCACCATGGCCGTCCACGCCTGAGGGTCCAGGTCCGCCCACGCCACAGGGTCCAGGTCCGTCCACGCCACAGGGTCCAGGTCTGCCCACGCCACAGGGTACAGGTCCGCCCACGCCACAGGGTCCAGGTCTGGCCACGCCACAGGGTCCAGGTCCGCCCATGCCACAGGGTCCAGGTCCGCTCACGCCACAGGGTCCAGGCCCGCCCACGCCTCAGGTTCCAGGTCCGCCCAAGCTCCCAGGCCCGTCCATGTCACGCCTGGGTCTGTGTCCGGTGCCCCTGCACGGGCCTGGCCCACCATCCCTCCCCCAAGACTGCCCCCCAGAGACTTTGGTTAATACTGTTGGTGTTTTGGTGATGTTTGGGCGTCAGGGGCCGCCCATAGAGGGGGGGATCTGTCACAGGGTGTTTTGGTGTTGGTTCATGTTTCATGTTTTCAGTTTATCATGTTCAATGTCATGTTTACTGTCATGTTTCTAAGTTTGTCATGTTCTGTCAGGTTTCCTGGTCTTTTCATGTGATTCCCATGCCCTCATGTGATCTTGTCGTGTTCTGTCATTGGTTCATTGTTTACTCATGTTTGCCATGTGTCCTTTTCTGTTACTGACGTTGTAACCCACTTGTTGGTGAGTCTTTCTCATAGCCAAGTCTTTGTTTTAAGGTTTTGATTTATGTTTTGTTCTGAGTTAAATAAACTGCACATATGTTTGAAACACTTGCCTCCAGTGGATATGTTACAGCCCTACTGTAGTTGTGATTTAAGTGTGAAATATGTTTAATGAGTTTACACTGGCAGAGAAGAATCGTGTTACAATCGTACACACAATTCTATATTAAACCAACAGCACACTAAAAAACAACGCAAGAAAATGTGAGTTGAGTAGTTGAGTATTCACGGAATTCAAATGTCTCTTCAACTTGGTCTGTGACCAATCAGATTGTGTTGTTCACTGCCTGCAGCCAATCAGAAGCAGAGCTGCTGTTTGTACGCGTCTGTCTAACGCTCCCTCCCTCCCTCATCGCTCAATCATGAGAGTTTTGCAGCCTGACCTTGATGGCGATGATTAACTGGCTCGGAATAAAATGGCCTAAAGTTACGCGATGCCGAAAAGAACTAGAGAAAAAGTCCTGCTGTTTGGAGGTAAGTAATAAGTAAGACTAATGTAAACGTCAAGTCAAGTCAAGTCAACTTTATTTATATAGCGCTTTTAACAATGTAGATTGTTTCAAAGCAGCTTTACAGTGTTAAACAGGAAAATAATGCAGCATAATTTTATTCAGCTGTATAGCCATTCTGGAAAAATTTCAAGTATCATACAGTGACAGTGTGGGCTTTAGATCAATAATTTGATCAGTAATTTAGTTTAAATGGTTAATTTAGTTTATTATTTAGATGTATTTCGATGTTTAGTTGAAAAATTTAGTGTCCCCAACTGAGCACGCCAAGCCAGAGGCAACAGTGGCAAGGAAACCAAAACCCCATTAGGTGACCTAATGGAGAAAAATAAACCTTGGGAGAAACCAGGCTCAGTCGGGGTGCCAGTTCTCCTCTGGCCAATTAACAAACAGCGTATTATTATTATTATTCTGGCAGTTTTACAGCTCGGAGGTCATAATAGATCAGAATATTCGAGGGACCGGGGGCAACATGCTGGAGACGGGTTTATTGAGGATGATGTTGATTAAATAATTATTAAAGTGCAATATTCGAATGATCGGAGGCAACACGCAGGAGACGGGTTTATTGAGATGCCGTGTCGATGAGGCAGTTTCAGGGGGAGTCTAATCACGGTCTCCCAGACACTTCGGGGTCCTGTGTTGGTCTTCTCTGGGCGCAGGTCCACCATCTGATCTGGATACGGCCCGGATCCAGCTGACTGCAGTAAACCTCGGGATAAAACAGAGAGACTAACATTAGCGTAGATGCCATTCTTCTGATGATGTAACGAGTACATCAGGTGTTATGGGAAGTGTTCCCGGTTCCGGCTGACCTAGTTAATGCAGCCTAACAATCATTTCATTGAAAAAGTGTTTTATGTGTATGCCACAGTAAAGAGATGTGTTTTTAGTCTAGATTTAAACTGACAGAGTGTGTCTGCTTCCCGAACAATGTTAGGAAGACTGTTCCAGAGTTTAGGTGCTAAATAGGAAAACGATCGACCGCCTGCAGTTGATTTGGATATTCTCGGTATGATCAACTGGCCAGAATTTTGAGACCGCAGTAGACGTGATGGAGTATAATATGTTAAGAGCTCGCTCAAGTATTGGGGAGCTAAACCATTTAGTGCTTTGTAAGTAATAAGTAAGATTTTAAAATTTATGCGATGTTTAATAGGCAGCCAGTGCAGTGTTGACAGAACTGGGCTAATAGGGTCATACTTCCTGGTTCTAGTAAGAACTCGAGCTGCTGCGTTTTGGACCAGCTGGAGTTTATTTATTAAGCGAGCAGGGCAACCACCCAGTAGAGCATTACAATAATCTAACCTTGAGGTCATGAACGCATGAACTAACTGTTCAGCATTTTGCATTGAGAGCATGTGCCGTAATTTAGATATATTTTTAAGATGGTAGAAAGCAGTTTTACAGATGCTAGAAACGTGGCTTTCAAACGAAAGATTGGTATCAAAGAGCACACCCAGGTTCCTCACTGACGACGAGGACTTGACAGAACAGCCATCAAGTGTTAGACAGTATTCTAGGTTACTACTTGTGGAGCTTTTTTGTCCAATAATTAAAAATTCAGTTTTTTCTGAATTGAGTTGCAGGAAATTACCAGTCATCCAATGTTTTATATCAGCTATGCATTCCGTTAATCTTGTGAATTGGTAAGTTTCTTTAGGGCGTGAAGAAATATAGAGCTGAGTATCGTCAGCATAACAATGAAAACTAACGCCATGCTTCCTAATGATATCTCCCAGTGGTAGCATGTACAGGGTGAAGAGTAGCGGTCCTAGCACTGAGCCTTGCGGTACTCCATACTGAACTTGCGATCGGTGTGACATATCTTCATTTACTACTACAAACTGATAACGGTCGCATAGGTATGATTTAAACCATGATAATGCAATTCCACTAATACCTACATAATTTTCGAGTCTATTCAAAAGAATGTTGTGGTCGATAGTATCAAATGCAGCGCTAAGATCGAGTAACACTAATAGAGAGATACAGCCACGATCGGATGATAAGAGCAAATCATTTGTAACTCTGACGAGAGCAGTCTCAGTGCTATGATACGGTCTAAATCCTGACTGGAAATCCTCACAGATACCATTTCTTTCTAAAAAGGAACATAATTGTGAAGACACTGCCTTTTCAAGTATTTTTGACAGAAAGGGTAGATTTGAGATTGGTCTATAATTGACTAAATCTGTAGGATCAAGTTGCGGTTTTTTAATAAGTGGTTTAATAATTGCCAACTTAAAAGTTTTCGGTACATATCCTAATGACAAAGATGAATTAATGATATTAAGAAGAGGATCTATGACCTCTGGTAGCATCTCTTTTAATAGCCTAGTTGGTATAGGGTCGAGCATACATGTTGTCGATTTTGATGATTTAACGAGTTTAGCCAATTCTTCTTCTCCTATAGCAGTGAATGAGTGTAATTTTTCCTCAGTGACACTACAATGCTCTGTCTGATGTGATGCTGTATTAGACGGCTGCATGGTTAAAAAATTTTTCCTAATATTATCAATCTTACATGTGAAGAAGTTCATAAAGTCATTACTGCTGTGCTGTTTACAATCATCAGAAGTTGAAGCTTTATTTTTGGTTAATTTAGCCACTGTATCGAATAAATACCTTGGGTTGTGTTTGTTTTCTTCCAAGAGAGTTGAGAAATAAGCAGATCTAGCAGTTTTTACAGCCTTTCTGTATGTGATCATGTGCTCTTTCCACGAATTACGAAATACCTCTAATTTTGTTTTCTTCCAGCTGCGCTCCATTTTTCTGGCTGCTGTTTTAAGGGCCCGGGTGTGCTCGTTGTACCACGGCGTTGGACTATTTTCTTTAATCTTCTTTAAGCGCAGAGGAGCAACTGTGTCTAAAGTACTGCAAAAGAGAGAGTCAATAGTTTCTGTTGCAACATCGAGTTCTTCTATACTATCTGGGATGCTGAGCAGATGATACTGATGAGGGAGATTATTTAAAAAGCAATCTTTAGTAGCGGCAGTGATTGTCCTGCCATTTTTAAAGCGAGGGGGCGGCTTTGCAACCTTAGCTAAATTAAGTATACATGATACTAAGTAATGATCTGAGATGTCATCGCTCTGCTGCAGAATTTCAACGGTATCAACATTTATTCCATGTGACAATATTAGGTCTAAAGTATGATTATGGCGATGAGTGGCTCCTGACACGTGTTGCCTAACTCCAATAGAGTTTAGTGTGTCTTTAAATGCTAATCCCAATACGTCTTTTCCGTTGTCAACATGGATATTAAAATCACCAACAATTAGTACTTTATCTACGGCCAGTACTAACTCTGATAGAAAATCAGCAAATTCTTTGATAAAGTCTGTATTATGCCCAGGTGGCCTGTATACAGTAGCTAACACAAATGTTGAACGGGTTTTATCATGTACACTACATAGCGTTACATAAAGCACCAAAACTTCGAAGGAATTATATTTGAAACTAGACTTCTGAGTAATACTGAAGATATTATTATAAATTACAGCAACCCCTCCCCCTTTACCTTTCAGACGCGGCTCATGTTTATAACAATAATCTTGGGGGGTGGACTCATTTAAGGTAATGTAGTCGTCAGGTTTTAGCCAGGTTTCTGTCAAACAGAGCACATCTAGATTATTATCTGTAATAATATCATTAACAATAAGCGCTTTTGGGGAAAGGGATCTAATATTCAGCAACCCAAGCTTTATCAATTGTTCATCTGTATTATATATTTTGTTTATTTGTTGGACGTCAATTAAATCTTTACTGTTGAATGATTTTGATGTTTTTTTGTATTTACTAATTCGGGGAACAGACACAGTCTCTATATGATAATATCTAGGTGAAAGAGTCTCTATGTGCTGGGATTTATCTGACTCCGGTAACGTGAGACAGCTAGCAGATGGTCGGTTTAGCCACGTGAAACGTGAATAAAAGTTGTATGAACACGCTGTTTGACCTTATGTCTTGTATATTCCGTTTACAGATGCTGTTTCTTCACAAGTTTTTGCTGTCAACTGTCTCTGATGTGCAAGCGGCCATCAGACGCAAGTGTAAAATTGAGCAGCTCATCAGAAAATTTTATATAATCTAATTTAAATCAATCTCATTTATTTATAAAGCACTTTAAAAAATAACGTTAGCCAAAGTGCTGTACATTTACAATACACAAAATAATTTACATAACACACATGACAACTATTTAAGGTAACCACATCAAAACTTGAACTTAATAACCAGAAGTTAACGCAATAAAAGGGCAGTCACAATAAAAGTCATCTCAAACTGTGTTAAAAGCCAAAGAGAAAAAATGTGTTTTAAGAAGAGATTTAAAAACTAGAAGTGAGTCAGCCCGCTTGATGTGAAGTGGCAGCTCATTCCATAATTTGGGGCCAGCGACTGAAAATGCACGGTCACCTCTTAGCTTTCTCTTTGTCTTAGGGACAATGAGCATGGATTGATTTGCCGACCTAAGGGAGCGGGACGGGACATGAGGCTGAAGAAGGTCAGACAGATACTGCGGAGCCAGACCATTCAGGTTCTTAAAAACAAATAAACGAATTTTAAAATCAACACGAAAACGCACAGGTAGCCAATGCAGAGAAGCCAAAATGGGGGTGATGTGTTCATATTTTCGGGACCCCGTTAACAGACAAGCTGCAGCATTTTGCACCAACTGCAGGTGAGACAGCGAAGACTGACTAATCCCTGCATAAAGTGCATTACAGTAATCCAGTCGTGATGTAACAAAGGCATGAATCAATATCTCAAAATTTAGTTTAGAAAGGACAGACTTTACCTTAACTAACTGCCTCAACTGAAAGAAGCTTGATTTGACGACTGCTTTAATTTGTGTGTCCATATTTAAATCTTGATCCATTTTAACTCCTAGATTCGTAACTATAGGTTTTACGGATGCTGTCAAAGAACCAAGGTCCACCGGCGAAATTTTACAATTGTCACTTGGCCCAACTATCATGAATTCAGTTTTCTTTGCATTAAATTGCAAAAAGTTCAAGGACATCCAATTTTTAATATCATCAATGCACTCTAATAGTTGACGAGCACAAAAGGCATTTTCACGGTGCAAAGGGACGTAAATTCGTCGTCAGCATATAAATGGAAAGAATTGACCCAAGCAGCAGCATATATAAAGAAAAAAGAAGAGGCCCCAGTATTGACACCTGAGGATCCCCACATGTGAAAGGAGCCGTAGAGGACACAGAGTCACCAATATTGACACACCAACTTCTGTTGGCTAAAAATTATCTGAACCACTGTAAGGCTAAACCTCGGATGCCCACCCAGTTTTCTAAGCGAGAGAGGAGAATACCATTGTCCACTGTGTCAAAGGCAGCTGACAGGTCCAACAGCACCAAAAGGACACAGTGGCCAGTGTCGGCCGCAATAAAAATTTCATTAAAAACCCTCAACAGTGCCGACTCAGTACTGTGAAGGCTCTTAAACCCTCACTGAAATAACTCTAAAATATCATGTTCATCAAGGAATGATTTCACCTGGGTAAAAATAATCTTTTCTAAAACTTTGGACAAAAAAGGAAGCTTAGAAATTGGACGAAAGTTTGAGAGCTCAGTAGGGTCCAGGCCAGGTTTCTTAATTAGTGGTTGCACCACTGCGTGTTTAAAACTAGAAGGTACAATACCATGTGCGATGCTGCCATTTATAATGTCAAGCACTTAAGGTCCCAGAGTCGGAAATACCTCTTTAAAAAGATGCGGAGGAATGGGATCATTTGGACAGCCAGCTGGTTTTATATGACCAATGATTTCTTCTAAAAAAGGGAGTGTCACAGGCTCAAACCGCTCAAAAACAGCTGAGCATGTGACAGATATGGAAGGGTCTCTTGATGTTGGACTAATACAGGCTCTAATATTCTGAACCCTATTTGTAAAAAAGCTCAATAAGTTTTCACACACTTCACTTGAGGCTTCCAGCCCAACTAATGGTGGGACATTAATCACAGAGTTTACAGTTTTAAACATGACATGAGGCTTATGACAGTTCAACACAATAATATCAGATAAGTGCTTCGTCTTAGCAGATCTAACAGTTATCTGATACGCACGCCAGCTGTCTCTCAGCATTTCAAATGACACCTGCAACTTATCCTTCTTCCACTTTCGCTCAGCTCTCCTGCATTTGCGTCTAACAGTACGTGTAACGTCATTCAACCAAGGCTCAGATCTAGGTTTGGAGAGTGTTTTTTTAGCGGAGCCACAGAATCTAATAGTGATAGGCAGGTAGAGTCAAAACGAGAGGAGAACTCCTCTAAATCTGTTTCCGAATACAGCGCTTTTGGGTTAGCCTCTAAGTATTGATTAAAAGCAGCAGAGAACTGAGCAGCAGTGGATGGTTTAAAAACACGGCAGCGGCGCACAGGAATGCATGGTTTTACCAACTGACAGGCAAGAAGAAGGTCAAAAATAACATAGCATATGATCAGAAAATAAAGCCTCACAAACAACCATATTCAAAACTGCAAAACCATAAGTTAATAACAGATCAAGTGTGTGTCCCCGCTCCTGCGTGGGGACAAACACAGACTGTACAAAATTAAAAGACTCAATGAGATTTAATAATGAGATTTATAATGTGTAATTTATATTTGTGTATAGAGGGTCAGTGGAATTGGTCCAATAATATATGTTTTTTTTTTTAATCTTCCAGTGTTCTTTTAATGAAAAACATAGTAAGATCATTTTGTTAAGTTTTACTTTTGCTTTTACTTTGTGAAGTTTTTGGGCTTGTTAATGGAACGTCTCTTCACAGCCTTGGTAGCACATTTAAACTACTGTATTGTGTGACATTAAGTAATTCAAAGTATATTGTACAATGTATAGCTAAGTAATAAAACATTATATTGTTATTGACTACAAAGTGTATATTTTTGAATTCAGGGAAGGTAAAGTAAATAAATAAACCTGAAATTAATTTGTAATGTACTTAAAACACAAATAAAGTATAATTATAACACAAATAAATATACTTATAATAAAAATAAAGTATACTTATAACACAAATAAATATACTTATAATAAAAATAAAGTACACTTAACACAAATAAAGTATACTTATAACACAAATAAATATACTTATAATAAAAATAAAGTACACTCAACACAAATAAAGTATACTTATAACAAAGTATATTTATAATACAAATAAAGCACATTTAACATCACTAATCAAGCATGTAATGTTCCCTTTCGTTCAGTCACTACGACGTACGTTAGTGACTAACGAATGGGGGTTTCGCTTAGAAGCCAATTATCTTTGAGTATTCAACAGCGCCCAATGGCAGTGCCAATGCCATGGGCATGCGGAATTTGCATGCGTAACTCCGCCCCACCTCGTGGGTATATAAGGAAGTACGCTGGCAACATCGCATTATGTTTCTGCTTTGGAGCCAAGAGGATCTCTTCACTCCTTCAAGCCTGATCTGAGTCTTCGACAGCTTTTCGAGACGAACAGCTTTCCAGAGGCGTTGGTGTTACGGCGCGTTCCAGTGATCATCATACTGCCTGCCTGCTGATCTGCGCAGTGGTCCGCTAGACAGCTGGTGTGTGGTCCCTGGGCGCTTTGGCGTTCTCTGCGAGGCTTCCTCTCCTAAAAGAGCTTACACGTGACGCGTCCTTTTCAGGATGTCTCGTCCGTGTACTTCAGGGTGTGGTCGGTCGTTATCTCCCTCTGATGGGCACACACACTGCCTGGTATGTTTGGGCTTTCAACATGCCCAGGCAGCGTTTGTGGATGAGTCATGTTCCCACTGCGGGAACATGACCATCGCGGTGTTGCGGTCAAGACTCCATGACCTTCGTAGAGAAGTGAGAGTCCCCTCTACCACACCCCGATCTACTGAGTCCCAGAGGCCCAGTACTTCGGCTGGTGGTCAGGGTGACCTGACGGTTACGGTGTGGAACAAAGCCCCGACGCTCATGCCTCGGGCCACACCCCCGTCTTGCACACTGCAACCCGCGAGCGTTCAGACGCAGATCGCGGGGCCGGCTCCGGCCCCCCCGCGTGTCTCGTTTGGCGCTCCAGAGGAAGATGCGATGTCGATCACCGCATCACAAGGTGGGCTCGAGTCCTCTGAGGATGATGACTCGGCTGTGCTGCCGCCTTCGGGCGCGCCAGCATTGCCCGAGTCGGACCCAGAGCTGACAGCCATGTTGTCTCGGGCAGCCGCGAGCCTAGGGATAGAGTGGAACCCTCCACCCTGTCCCGAACGCTCAAGGCTCGACGATTGGTTTTTGGGAGCCCGCGCTGACAACAGTCAGTCCCCGCCCCCAATACCTTTCTTTCCCGAGCTGCATGAGGAACTTGCGCGGTCCTGGAAGTCCCCGTTGTCTTCCCGTGACCGTTCGGCGACTTCCTCCGCCTTCTTCGTCCTCGATGGGGCGGCAGCTAAAGGGTACACTGGGGTCCCTCCAGTTGAACGTTCTGTTGCGATGCAACTGTGTCCTCAGAGCGCTTCAACCTGGCGTGGTGATCCTAAGCACCCCTCCAAAGCCTGTCGATTCACATCAACCTTGGTGGCGAAATCGCACAGAGCCGCGGGGCAGGCTGCCGCTTCGCTGCATGCCATGGCGATCCTCCAGGTCTACCAGTACCATGCACGAGGCCGGAGTTGATCCGGGGCTCTTAAATGAGCTGCGTGCCGCCACCGACCTCGCTCTCCGGGCGACGAAGGTGACCGCACGCTCCCTGGGTCAAGTGATGTCCACAAATGTGGTCCAGGAGCGTCACCTTTGGCTGAACCTGGCTGATATGCGGGACACCGAGCGGATCCGGTTCCTCGATGCCCCCATATCCCAGGCCGGCCTCTTCGGCGGGGCGGTTGAGGACTTTGCCCAACAGTTCTCAATCGCCCAGAAGCAGACTGAGGCTATCAAACACGTACTGCCCCGGCGGCCAGCTGCTGCTTCCACCCAGCCGCCGGCACAGTCGCCTCAGTCTGCTCCACGCCGAGGACGCCCTCCTAAGGCTCCCGCCCTTCCCACCCGGTCCAAGCAGCAGCCTTCACCCGGGCCGGGTCGCGGAGGAAGCCGTAGGAAGGCGTCCAAGTCCCCTCAGGCCGCCCCGCGCCCCGCTAAACGCCAGGCCAAGCGGCGCTCCTGAGACGGACGGCTCAGGGATGGGAAATTCTTTCGAGGAGATGGTAGCAGGACCACTCCTTCCCTCGGTGGAGGGCCGGGGGAGAATCCTTTGTTCAGCTGCTGGCCCCCGGGTCAGCAGCACCCTATTTTGGTCAAAGAAAGAATTAACACTCCCATCCCTGAGCCCACAGAGTCCGGTGATGACGGTGCGCGCCACCCACGGGTCCCGCCACTCGCATCCCACTCTGTCGCCAGCCTCCTGGCAGAGCAGACCCCAGTGGAATGTGCGTCCTTCCCTGGTCTCCTCTGTCAGGACGCAGCTGTCAACCGTGCCCCCGCACCGGGACGCCCCACAGCCTCCCTTGTCCGGGCCGGTGACGCTGCATCGCTGCAAGCCCACACCGGGTACGTCTGTACTCCGTATGACACCGCTGGTGCAGTTTCTGGATGTCTGGCTTCAGCTTCCAGGGCTGTCCGGCTGGGTCGCGCGGACCGTCAGGCGCGGCTACGCGATTCAGTTCGCGCAGGTTCCTCCCTGCTTCCGGGGAGTCCGTTCCACCATGATCGGGGCCAACGCCCCCGTCATGCGAGCGGAGATTGCCACCCTACTGGCGAAGGGTGCGATCGAACCTGTCCCTCCAGCCGAGATGAATTACGGGTTTTACAGCCCGTACTTCATTGTACCCAAAAAGACCGGTGGGCTACGGCCAATCCTGGACCTGCGCGTCTTGAACCGTTACCTTCACCGGTTTCCGTTCAAGATGTTGACAGCGAAACGCCTTTTCGAAATCGTTCGTCCACACGATTGGTTTGCAGCGATCGACCTGAAGGACGCCTACTTCCATGTCTCCATTTTACCTCGACACAGACCGTTCCTACGGTTTGCTTTCGAGGGGCGGGCATATCAGTACGCAGTTCTACCATTCGGGCTATCTCTGTCCCCTCGCGTCTTTACGAAGATTGCCGAGGCAGCCCTTGCGCCCCTTCGGCAGCACGGGGTTCGCATCCTGAATTACCTCGACGACTGGCTCATACTGGGTCACTCTCGAGAGCAGGTTTGCGGACACAGAGATTTGGTGCTCCATCACCTAGCCCGTCTGGGCCTTCGGGTCAACTGGGAGAAGAGCAAACTTTTCCCCGCGCAGAGGATCTCTTTTCTCGGTATGGATATCGACTCGGTCGCCATGTGCGCGCAGCTTTCGAGCGCGCGCGCGCAGTCTCTGCTGACTTCCCTTCGGCAAATCGAGGGCAAGAGTGCGGTTCCACTGAAACTATTTCAGAGGCTCCTGGGGCATATGGCATCTGCAGCCGCGGTAACGCCGCTTGGATTGCTTCATATGAGACCGCTTCAGCACTGGCTACGCGATCGAGTCCCGAGATGGGCATGGCGGTCTGGCACGCTCCGGGTACAAGTGACTCGGGCCTGCTTACAGACACTCACCCCGTGGTCGAACCTCAGTTTTCTACGGACCGGAGTGTCCTTAGAACGAGCTTCCAGGCATGTTGTTGTGACAACAGATGCATCATCCACGGGCTGGGGTGCCATGTGCAATGGACAAGCAGCCGCGGGCTCCTGGACAGGACCCCAGCGCCTTCTGCATGTCAATTGCCTCGAGTTACTGGCAGTACGGTTCGCCCTGCACCGCTTCCGAGCGTTGCTGAGGGGTCAACATGTACTAGTCAGGACAGACAACACGGCCGTAGTAGCGTACATCAACCACCAGGGCGGTCTACGCTCCCACCGTATGTCTCAACTCGCCCGCCATCTCGTTTTGTGGAGTCAGAAGCGCCTGAGGTCCCTTCGTGCTGTCCACATCCCGGGAGACCTGAACCGTGCAGCCGACGAGCTCTCACGGATTCAGCCTCTCCCCGGAGAGTGGAGACTCCACCCCCAGACGGTCCAGCTGATATGGGAACGGTTCGGCGACGCACAGGTAGATCTGTTTGCCTCCCAGGACTCTTCCCATTGCTTCACACGGATGCACTGGCGCACAGCTGGCCGTCAGGGCTACGCAAGTATGCGTTTCCCCCAGTGAGCCTTCTTGCACGGGTACTGTGCAAGATCAGGGAGGACAAGGAGCAGGTCATGTTGGTCGCCCCGTATTGGCACGGCCAGACCTGGTTCCCAGAACTTTTACTCCTTGCGACAGCCCCTCCCTGGCCTATTCCTCTGAGACCGGACCTCCTCACTCAGAGACGGGGCACCTTTTGGCACCCGCGTCCAGCGCTCTGGAAGCTCCACGTGTGGCTTCTGGATGGGACGCGGCAGGTTTGAGTAGCCTTCCACCTGCGGTGGTCGCTACCATCACTTCCGCTAGAGCTGAGTCTACGCGACGCCTCTATGCGTTGAAGTGGAACCTCTTCGTCACATGGTGCTCTTCCCGCCAAGAAGACCCCTGGAAATGCCCGATCGGGTCCGTGCTATCGTTTCTCCAGGAGGGGGTGGAGCGAAGGCTGTCTCCCTCCACCCTTAAAGTATATGTGGCCGCAATATCTGCCTACCACGATCTCCTGGGGGACAAAAAGGTAAGTCAGCACGACCTGATCATCAGGTTCCTGAGGGGGGCGAGGAGACTGAATCCTCCTCGCTCTCCTCTCGTTCCCTCTTGGGACCTCTCAGTAGTCTTAAGTGCTCTGCAGAGGCCTCCCTTTGAGCCTTTGCGGTCGGCCGAGATTAAGTTCTTGTCTATGAAGACGGCTCTGCTGACCGCATTGGCCTCGCTTAAGAGGGTCGGGGACCTGCAAGCATTTTTGGTTGACGAAGCGTGCCTTGAGTTCGGGCCGGCTAACTCTCACGTGATCCTGAGACCCCGGCCCGGATATGTGCCCAAGGTTCCTACCACTCCGTTCCGAGATCAGGTGGTGAACCTGCAAGCGCTGCCTTTGGAGGAGGCAGACCCAGCCTTGGCATTGCTCTGTCCAGTACGCGCTCTCCGCGCCTACGTAGACATGACGCAGTGTTTCAGGACCTCAGACCAGCTCTTTGTCTGTTATGGTGGAGAGCGGAAGGGAAGTGCTCTCTCAAAGCAGAGGTTGTCTCACTGGATAGTGGACACCAGCAGCAAGGCCGACCATGTCCCCTTGGTGTGAGGGCACACTCCACCCGGAGTGTGGCCTCCTCTTGGGCTCTAGCGCATGGCGCCTCGCTAACAGACATCTGCAGAGCTGCAGGCTGGGCGACACCCAACACATTCGCCAGATTCTACAATCTCCGAGTGGAGCCAGTGTCCGACTATGTACTCGCCCCTACGGGTGGCCGGTAATGGGCCAGGCTCAGGTGTCTTCGCTTGCTCGCCATTCCACTCCCAGGACTGGATACGTGCGATATTTTCCTCAGGTGAGCTCCCCGAGAGCCCTGAGCTCCTCCAGCACTGCTTACGCCGACATCAGTTCAGTCTGCCCCTTCGAGCCCAGACCCTCATGTCCGGCCAGGTGCTCCGTGTGCATGGTTCCCTCCGGCGACCCCCACACGAGTATTTCCACCGTAAGCCTCCTCAGTGAGCAGGTGTCTTTCCCTTGGCAAGTCCCTGCCACCCCTAGGGTTAGAAATCCACCTTCGGCTGGTACCCTAGTGATCTTCCATATGCAGCCCTCAGCGGGTCATATGTGTATTCTCTAAGCCCTCCCTACGGTAGGCATCTTGGCATTCCCTCACTGGGATATGCTTCCCAGTGTACCTTGGTAGTCCTGTGATAAGTGGGAGTCCTTCGTCCGTACTAGTCTTACGACAGGGTACTCACACTTACGCAGGGCACTGGATGACAGCTGAGTGGCGTTGTTGTATTGGAACCCCCATTCGTTAGTCACTAACGTACGTCGTAGTGACTGAACGAAAGGGAACGTCTCTGTTACGTATGTAACCCTCGTTCCCTGAGGAGGGAACGGAGACGTACGTTTCCTCTGCCACGTCAGCTGTGCTGCCTGGAACGCGGAGTTCAGTCTTGGCTCCTGCAGCAGTAACATAATGCGATGTTGCCAGCGTACTTCCTTATATACCCACGAGGTTGGGCGGAGTTACGCATGCAAATTCCGCATGCCCATGGCATTGGCACTGCCATTGGGCGCTGTTGAATACTCGAAGATAATTGGCTTCTAAGCGAAACCCCCATTCGTTAGTCACTAACGTACGTCTCCGTTCCCTCCTCAGGGAACGAGGGTTACATACATAACCGAGACGTTTCCCTATACTTAAAGCATACTAAGTATACTTAAAGTTGTTCCAATTTAGCACATAAAAGTACACTAAATACACTTTAGTGAAAATTATGCTTTACTACAACGTATTTACAGCTAAAATGTACTTAGTACAAAATTAGTTGTTTCAAAATAGCACATTTCAAGTTAGCTAATCATTAACACACTTCAAGTATACTGATAATTACTCTTGCTGCAAGTATACTTAGCATACTTTTTTTTTCACTTGGGTGGGCTGAACCAGCAGAGACGAAGATGACTTGGGACTGGACGGGACCATCGGAGACTGTAGACCAGCGGTGAGGAAGATGACTTGGGACTGGGCTGAATCAGCATAGACGATGATGACTTGGGACTGCACTCTCAGAAAAAAAGGTACAGTGGAGGTACAATTTTGTTCCTTGGGGAACAAAACGTATAACTGTACCTTTAAAGGTACACAATTGGTCCTTAGGGTACAATTAAACAATTGGCAAGTTCGGTCCTAGTGAGTTGCTGTCCTGCAGAGTTTGGCTCCAACCCTGAAAGACATCTATAGAAGCTCTAATTCCTATAGTTGGGCAGTTTAACTCTTGGCTTTTTATGTGAGTTTGTGTTTTTTTTTTTTACAGTGTCAACAAAACACATAATCTGTTCAAATCTTAAAAAGCAAGTAAAATGTTTGACTAAAATCATCACTGACCAAAAATATTAATGAATAATATTCACCAACAATACTTTCTTGCCACAGATCAGGCATTCTGAATAATGATTTTTAAATACATTCTAGGGAAAAAAATGTTTTGACGCACACAGATATCAAAAATCAGCATATGAATCTCAACAATGGTGACATACTTAATGCTGCAATGCATGCTGGGAGCAATGCATTTTATACTGTGGTGGCTTAGTAGGGTTGGAGCTAAACTCTGCAGACATCAGCTCTCTAGGACCGAACTTGCCTACCCCTGACTTAGAGGTACAAAAATGTACCCTTAAGGGTACCACCCCAGTGACGGCCACTTGTACCTTAAAAGGTACAATTTTGTACTCTTTTTTTTTTGAGAGTGTGGACAAGATCAGCGGAGACTGTAGACATTATACAGTCCTGCTCATCATATAATAATTATGTGGCAACCCAGCTCATTGAATGCCCCTCAGCAATGGGAGTGTGGGTGGGCTTCAAACCATCCCCTTGAACTCCACTAGAATTTCCCCAGATGATGGGAGTGTGGGCGGGGCTCCAATCCATCCCATCAAACTCCACAAAAATACCCTCTATGACAGATGTTTTTGCCTTCTTACACACCTGATTAGACTGTGATGGGCTCAGGCTCCAGGGGCTTGACACAGAGTGATTGATTAACCAAGAAACTTTAATAAACACAGAGAACAAGAGAACAGATACGTCTACCATAACTTCAACACCGAACTCTGAACTGAAGAAACACAGGGCTTATAAACACAGAGACTGGCAATCAAAACACAGGGAACAGGTGAGAACTAATCAAAAATTGCATTATTTTACCCCAATTTCATTAGCACTTGGTTTCATACTAAATAGACGACAGCATAAGTGAATTTTTCTGAAGTTTGTTTTATCCCCAGATTTGGATACAAATCAAATTCAGTTTTGCTGTGTCTGGATTCATCAGAACTTCTGCTTGGTCTGAGTAGTCGTAAATAGAAACGGGTAGCCATATGTTTCTAATATTAGCTATCAATCAAAAGCCTCCAGCGGTTTTGTGTTGTTCTGTCTCTGGACGTTTGCTGAGGATAAGCTTATGTGTGTGAGGTCAACTAGACCAAGGGATGCGCTGGCATTAGGTGGCATGTGTTGAAGAGTTCGTTCCTGCTGCTTGTAAGCTGGTTATTAATTAGCTGTCACGTAAAAGGTGCGTGGAACAGATGGAGCAGGTACGTCTCTGAGGGCAGAAAACACACTCACCTGCCCTGACACTGAAACACAATCACTAGATACGCACAAATACCACTCACTCGTCACTCACTCACTCGCATTTTTTTCTAATATATTACTATTAACTATTTGGGTCAAATATGTTAAATAATGTTAATTTCCTCTCCAAAAAAAGTAAACAATTAAATAGTTGCTAGGGTTATATGTTTTACACATTTGTATGTGACTGCTAAGGTGTGACTATGTGGCTGTAAAGTTCTAAGTAGTTGTTTAGGTGTTGCTATGTAGTTGCTAAGGGGTTGCATAAGAATCTTTATAGTTCCCATCATAATTCCAATCAAAAGATTCAACAATTTTAATCAATTTATTTTAATTCATTTTTTATTTTGATAAAATGTTATGAATTAAGCAGCTTGTAAACATTACCACTAGAAAAAAATTATAAATAACCCATTAAATATGAACGTATATGCAATAATAAGACATTTCTCCTTATATAGAACCTTTTTTACGTAAGTGTTCTTAAAAAGTCAAAAACCCTAGGGTTCTATATATAGCCCCATTGAACCTTTTTTTTCTAAGAGTGTATTGTTCACCACTGCAAACAAATTAATGAATATGTTGAAATATCTATAAGCACATTCAATACATCACAAATGCATGTCATGCTTGTTGTTCAGTTCATAGGGTGTTTTCTGTCTGAAGGTCAGCATTGGGCCCCAGGTGAGTGATTCTTTACATTTCCTGGATATTGTGCTAACATTGGGCTTTCCGCAGACTGATCAATTTGAGGGGATATTTTTGAAACTCAATACAGAGCTAAATGCTGATGTGCATAGAAAACTGTGTTAATGTTGAATAATTAAAGCCCACCTTTGTGGATAACAAGTCTGGGAAAGGAACATTATTCCCATCCCATGAAATCCCTCTGGTTTTTATAAGCAATGAAGATCCAGAGCTGTGGAACAGTTCACACATAGATACAGTGTTCAGAAAGTCTCGTTTCACAAACATTAAAACATCTTTTGATCAGTTAGAGACAACTAAAGTGGAGTTAAAACTGAAACCAGACGCGTGTTTGCTGACGTCAGCTCTCTGCAGTCTGATTGTGATTCCACCAGAGACACAAATGGAGTCTTTCCATCTTTATTCCATCATCTTTCCCTGCAGAAGCTCAAAGAACTCCCTCACATCCCAGAATTATCATTCACCATCCCTTTCATTTTACAAGATCTGATATTTTATTCCCACCAAATTGATTATGCCATTTTAGAGATATATTTAATTCATTTAAATGGTTAGTTCACCCAAAAATGAAAATTCTGTTATTAATTACTAACCCTCATGTCGTTCCAAACCCATAAGATCTTCGTTCATCTTCGGAACACAAATTAAGATATTTTCGATGAAATCCGAGAGCTCTCTGACACCTTCATAGACAGCCATTTAATTAACACTTTAAAGGCCAAGAAAGGTTTCTAAAATCGTCCATGTGACTCCAGTGGATCATCCTTAATTTTATGAAGTGATTAAAATACTTTTTGTTGCGCAAAAACAAACAAATAATGATTTTATTCAACAATTTCGTTATATCCTGTGTCAGTCTTCATGCTTCATTCACTGTAAAAAAATTGCCAAATTTTGACAGTAAAATGCTGTTTTCCATTAAAACAGTAATATACCGTAGAAAACAATGCATTCTGGGTAATATTTGTAATTTTCGAGAAAATAGCAGTGCTCAAAGTCGACACTCAGAGGCTGTGCTCCAAATCACACCCTATACCCTCATTCACTATTCCCTACACTAGTTTACTGATAGTGAGCGAAAATAAGTGAGTGAATTCAAACACTGATGAACACCTGCTGTTATCACCGAAGGAAAGAGATACATGAACAGAAAAAGTTGCTTTCAACTGAAGATAAAAGAAGATATTAAATCTCTGAAGATCTCAGCAGAGGAGGATTAAACAACTCCATAAACAGCATTACCAGCTTCACACATTACTAACCAGACTGACTTTATTTCTGTCAGACGTCTACAGAACTTATTTTGACGTTACCATTATGGTGATTAGTGTTTGCTTTAGTTGGGCTCTTGAACCTTGACATAATAACTTTGGTTTTTTTCAATAGCTGCTCTAACTGTGTATTATAAATACATTTGTTATAACAAGCAAAGCCAAAAGAAAAAGTAAACAGATGATGTAGACTATTTATTAATTGTCTGATTCACTGAGCTTCTTCATAATCTAATCTATAATGATATAAATTAAGTTTTATTTTTAGGTAACCCAACAATTTCACAGCATGAGTTCCATCAGTGTTGCAATAACCAGATAATTTGAAGGACAGGAAAAAAACTTGTGGTAAAAACATTTTTGAATACCAGAGTCATTCAGACTCAAATGGACATCAAGAATCGGCGTATGAATCTCAACAATGGTGACAATCAAAAGCTTCATTCTGCAATGCATGCTGGGTACAGGCATTGTGCAAAAATCATCCATGACTCCCAGCATGCATTGCAGCATGAATAAATTATGCTGATGAATAGCCTGGTTACTTTCTTTAATTCTTAATATTTACCTTTATTTTTGGTGTTGTTTTTGTGTTGGCTTTTGGTAGTGTTTTGTGATGTTCAGAGTTGATCTGTTCATCTTTTTTATTGACTGTCACCATTGTTGAGATTCATATGCGGATTCTTCATGTCTATGTGAGTCTAAATGGCACCATAGTACAAACCATTTGTGTATTTCATGAGTTTAAAAATCGTTCATAACTGATTCCTAATCACTGTTTGATATTTTACAAACTGTCACAGTTTTGGTAATGAAAAATAGGGGTAAAATGAGATGCATATATTAAAAAAAAGGTTTTGTTTAGGGAATAGACACTGAATGAAAAGAACGAACCAAGCATTCCATTATGTTTATGTCACAACCATTAACACCTGATCACAAGTGTTTTGCTACAACAAATGTGTCTAAGAAACACACAGTTATAGAAGCCAAAGAAAAACTATTGTTTCAAAGTCAAGGGTCAAGAGCCCAACTGAAGCAAACACTAATCACCATAATGGTGACCAAACATGTTCAATTAAACATCAAAAGTTAATTTGATCTGTTAATTTGCTATAAGAGCTTCTGTAGATGTCTGACAGAAATAAAGTAAATCTGGTTAGTAATAAGTGAAGCTGGTAATGCTGTTTGTGGAGTTGTTTAATCCTCCTCTGCTTTAATGTCTTCTTTTATTTTCAGTTGATTTCATTTAATGCTGCGTTCACACCAAACGCGAATAGAGCGTCTGGCGCGAGTGATTTCAATGTTAAGTCAATGGAAAGGCGCGTTGACGCGCGTCTGGAGGTCTCGCGGCGCGGAAGGCACGTTTCGCGCGGCGCGAAGGACGCGAATCCGCCTCATTCGCGCGTCCAGTTCGCGCGAATTGAGCGTCTTGCGCGACACGCGCGTGACACGCGAATGGTGCTTTTGTGCATTCACGCGTTTGAAGCAAATTCGCGTCTGACGCCCGAGTTGAAAAATTTGAACTTTGCCGTCAATTCGCGCCGCGTTAACCAATCAGGAGCCTGCTTGCTGCTGTCACGTGGTAAAGTGACGTGTATGAGAAACCCTGCATAAATTAAAAATAGTACTATTGTGTCACAAAATGTAGTTTTAAGACTTTTTCTGGTGGGAATGTAGTTGTTTAAAGCTCAAATCTGTGGTTTATTTATAAAGAGAGCGCCTATTAAAAAAAAATAATCTTGTGTTTTTGGAGTTGTGAGATCTAGGCGAACACCGGGCAATCACTGCTCATAACCCCGGCGAAGGCAGCCTTTCCTCGGCCAGTCCTTCTGGCGTCTGCCGCTGGCTCTGATGTCCTGTAGTGGTTCGTTTTGTGTAGATCTAACGGCCGAGCTTTGCTCTCATGAATCTATAATTTGTTGTCTGCCAAATCGTTTTGACTGAGGGCAAAGAGAAGTTTCATAACTTTATATTTTAAGGATATTTAAACATACATGCAGTGAAGATAATGTAGGAGTTGCCTGGACCACATTTGTGTGGCTATTAATGCTTAATATATATTTTTAATGAAAATGAAAAGAGGCAGAGTGGTGTTTTATGACATATTTCTCCTGGAGTGCCTTGAACGCGCATCAATTTCGCTTCCAGCGCTCGATTTCTACGCGCGCCCAATTCTCTGCGGACACGCGAATGCATTTAAAATGTTCTTGCGTGAAACTAGACGCGGTAGACGCGATTTTGACGCTCAATTCGCGTTTGGTGTTGTTGAAGAATTCTCTTTCCATAAAAATTACTTCGCAAAGGATCAAGGATTTCAGAAAAGGCTTTATTCACACCAACCACACAACAAAGCCTGGGGGTGCTTGCAAGGACCACCCCCTCTTTGGACTTTCTGTCACATATATACCATAGTTGTCTTCCTATTATGGTAACAAACTTTAAGCACCTGGCTCACATTTCACTGTATTCCAAGTTCTTTTTCTGGAGGACACAAATCCTATGCTTGTCATTGTACAGGACTTTCTCAAAGTCAATGCACATACTCAGCACACAGTTAAACATAATAGTGTCTTTGAATTAGCCTTAAATTGCTAATTTCTAAATAAATAAAATCTTCTACAGTGTGAACGCAGCATAAGGTTGTGGCTGAAGTCAGTTGTACTTCTCTTTCCTTGAGTGGTTCTGCTTGTTAACAGCAGGTGCTCATCACTAATTCTCAATTATCACTTAATTAATCTCTTAATTATCTCATTAACTTCAACAATGCTTCAATTACTCTAACACTCTGTAGTGTGGACACATATAAGTGTTCATTTAAAACTGAAGATTTTGCTGTGGAGTTTAAAGGGTTAAAGGAATTAGATGAAAATTAACGGTAAACAACTGTAAATTAATTTACGGAAAAGTACTGTAAAAAAACAGCAGTTTACTGGCAACCAGAGCTGCCAGTAGATTACCGTAAAATCAAAGAAAAAACAGTAATATACTGTAAAACGTAACAGTCAGATTTACCAGATGAATCAAGATATTTTCACTGAAATAGTAGTGAAAGTTAATAGAAAAAAGTCGTGCAAAGTCTGTAACTGATAAGGAGAGTAAATATTAAAATGAACAGTGTTTATGTGTTGTTGCAGAAGATGATATAGAAGAGATCTTTCAGTTTAATTAATTTGTTTTGTGGGTCACCATTGTGCTGGAGAGTAGAGCCTGTGCTTCTGTCCAGGATGAGCAGAGAAACACTGATGAAATGCTGCCTGATGCTTTATTTAAAGTCAGTGACTGTGTTTGTTAATGCAGTTATGAGCTGTTTGTTGAGTAATTTATCACATACATGTGTGCTATTGCTAGCGATGAACTGTAAAAATTTAAGTTAAAGTCATCTACTTTCACTACTACACATTACGTGTTTGCAGTTTATATTAAGAAATGTTCCTTTTCAGTGGACTCAAATTATATGTTTACAGTACAAACACCATATGGATACTAGTTTTAAAATGAGAACTGTTTGAAGCAATCAGTTTTTAAAATGAAAAGAGTTACCTTTCATGGTATTATTACGGTAACATACTGTAAAAAGGAGAGCTGTAAATAAACAGTAGAGGGCTGTAGATTAACAGTATATTGCTGGCAACCACAGCTGCCAGTAGATTACCGTTATTTTACAGCACAATTTTTTACAGTGTTCATTCATGTAATCTCATCCTGTCTGCAAATCTAGTCTCTTGTTTACAAATGAATACGTTGTGAAATGAACATAAATGCAATGTCTTCCCCACGTGAGCTGGATATTCATTAAAAAATAAAGTTCAACCACACATTTCCAATATTAGAATCCGAAGGAAGCTTATGCAGCAACTGTGTTCTTCCACAACCAGGCACAGCGCAATATCTCTCTATCTTCTGCATGTTTATTGCTCTGTAGCATGATCAGTTTAGCTCCACGAGTCGGTGGGCGGGGCTACAGAATCAGGCGTACTATTGAGGCTGTGTTTCACCACACTCTGACGTCACAGCCTGGCACATTCCGAGATCTCTCATTTACACATAAAATTCTTTTAAAAAGTACTTTTGATGGGACGTTCAGATCATATTACTGACTTGGATCTTTGAGTCTCATTCAGCAAAATTAATACATCTTTCTTCCAAGTTATTTCATTAATTTCATCAGAATATATTTGAAATGTTCATGTAATAGCCAAATTCCCCAACACATCAACTTATGCAAACATTGATCACATTTAGAAAAAAGAAAAGAAAAAAAAAGTTATATATATATTTTTATGAGATTTTTCGACGGATTGAATGTCCAGGTTAATTTCCGTATACAGTATGCTTCACATATCTAAATGGCCAATGAAAAGTTGTGAAATCATGTCATCTGATTTTCACGTACATCCATTTGGTGTCAAAGCTGTCAATCATGCCGCGTATCTCCCGCCCTGTGGAAGAATCTCGCCGGTCTTGTGAAGTTTCATCGAAGCTCAGCACTGGATAGCCGAAAGTATGACATTGAAGCTCTCCACAGTTTAGTTCTAATCTAGTTCTTCACAGATTAGTTTGCTTGCTAGTATGTAAATAAACTCGGTCTCATTGATAAGATTCTAACTTTTTTTTTCTTAGTCAAACTGATCAAATTATAGCCTGTAATGCTACTGTCATGATTGTCACTAGAACATGCCTCACTCATACTGCTATCACCGCTTGCCAGAGGCTGAGAATGTCCAGCACGTATTCCTCTGTCAATATGAAACGCGACTTGGCCATTCTAATTAATGATAGGAAGAAAGCGTATCGACCACCATTACTGTAAAATATGCACGTATGTCCATTTAAACTCAATTTTGGTCAAATGTGGATTATATCATTACACTGGCAAGAATATGGTTACATGTAAAGATGCCGTACCAAGTATGACAACGCTACATTCAACTGCTTTTGAAATACAGTGTTTTTTTCACTTCCTGAAAAGTAACCGTTTTGGACATACGTGAGTTTCATCGGGCAGCGACGATATATATATTAGGGATGCCACAATTCTCAATATAATATTGAACCGTTCGGTACGGCATTCACGGTTCAATACGCGCTTGTGAATTGCGTTCGGTTTTGCATTTAATTAATTATTTTTCTACAAATTCTATCATTTGCCTCCATCCCAATACTGAACAACGCAACATACATTCCCATCACACGTTAGTGGCAGAGTTATACTCACGGAACACTATAGTTATTCACAATCACGAAAGTTCATTATTTGCATGCGTTTTAAAGCCTTGCCGGTTTCATTCGCGTGCGCGGTTTAAACATGCGCTTTTTTGAGCGCGCGCACTAAACGCCTGTCAAACACGTGATTACTGGACCAACTAGTCGTCTTACTGCGCTATTACTGTCAAATACACACAAGGTTAACATAAACACAGTCGGTTATGTCTAAAGTGAAAGTAAAATCGCGTGTGTCTTTATATTAGATACACGCAGGTCTTAAATTGACAACAGCGCAGCCTAGTGAACACGCTGTCCACACAGTGTTGGGCATGTTACTTTAAAAAAGTAATTAGTTTTAGTTACTAGTTACTTCTTACAAATAGTAACTGAGTTAGTAACTGAGTTACATCATTATAAAAGTAACTAATTACCAGGGAAAGTAACTGTGTTACTTTTTTTTTCTTCAAATGTTCAAATATGTCAAATAACTTGGATGCCCCCAATATTAAATATGTTAAATGAATGAATTGGACACTAAATAGAATAAATTATTATTATAAAAACATTGTACATTAATGTACACTATTGTAATGTTGCTGTGGGACAATGTGAGAGACACCTATTAAATTCAATATATTATTGTAAATATTATCAGTAGACCTACTATAGTGTACATATTGTGTAAATATTATCAGTAGACCTACTATAGTGTAAATATTGTGTAAATAGTATCAGTACTTCTTTACTACTCCGCTGGTAGTGGAGCTCACGTTATCACCTGGGTTTTTAGCCACTAATGTTGTGGCTGTGATGACGTGAGGCTTCATTAGATTAGAAATAGAATTACTTGCCACCGACGTGGAGAGACTCTTCCTTCCTGGGCATAAGCTGCACGTTACATTTACATTCTTACCTTTCACCTCAACGAGGGAAAAGTAGCGCTTATACTTTCAGTTTGCGAAAGCTACCTTTGAAGTCGTTGGACTGCCATCGCTGACTGTGCATATGCGTGTGCGTCATAGGTGTGTGTGTGAACTCAACCTATCAACCTCAACCTTGTCTCCCACCCACCAATCATCATCAGTTATGTGTACCACCCAACCCAACCCCAACACGCATGGCTGGCGCGCACACACACACACACACACACACGCTTTGCAGGTCCGACTGACAGAGAGCCAGTTCGGATGAAAACCGCTTCAATGAGCTCAATTATAGTAACAGCGCATTTTTTCCCTCAGTAATGCTAACGGCGTTGTAACAGAAGAAACAGTAATTCGTTTGATTACTCGTTACTGAAAAAAGTAATTCCGTTAGTAACGCCGTTTATCTATAACGCCGTTATTCCCAACACTGGTCCTTAAAGGGACAGTTCACCTTTAAAATTATGTCATTATTTACTCACTCTAATATTGTTTCAAACCTTTATTAATTTCTCGATGACAGAATTTTCATTTTTGAGTGAACTATCCCTTTAATGTTAATACAACAACAAAAGACAAAGATAAAATCACTCACTGCTCTTGACTGAAAAACTAATACAGTAATACAGCTAAGAATCAATGTATATTTTATAGTGAAGTGTTTATGTAGTGTTTTATTTTTACATTCATTCATTCAATTTCATACTTTAATGCTGCTGTACAGCTCTGAGCTGCCAGTGTAAATCTTTATATATATAAATGTATTTATTTATTTATTTTATATTATACAATACACTAGGAATACAAGTTTTTTTTAAGTAAAGTTTTAAGTTTAAGGTAGGTTTTTCAATTATTTTATTTAAAGTATTGTAATAAAAAATTGTCTTTTTTCTCCTTAACCTCTTGCTGTTCCTGTCGCCTAAGAATAGAATAACAAAAAATTTATGTGACAAGCCATCAGAACCGATGTATGTGTTGAACCGTGGACTAACTGTATAGTTGCATCCCTAATATATATATATATATATATATATATATATATATATATATATATATATATATATATATATATATATATATATATACAGTGAGGAAAATAAGTATTTGAACACCCTGCTATTTTGCAAGTTCTCCCACTTAGAAATCATGGAGGGGTCTAAAATTGTCATCGTAGGTGCATGTCCACTGTGAGAGACATAATCTAAAAAAAAAAAATCCAGAAATCACAATGTATGATTTTTTATCTACTTCTTTGTATGGTACAGCTGCAAATAAGTATTTTGAACACCTGAGAAAATCAATGTTAATATTTGGTACAGTAGCCTTTGTTTGCAATTACAGAGGTCAAACGTTTCCTGTACCTTTTCCCCAGGTTTGCACACACTGCAGGAGGGATTTTGGCCCACTCCTCCACACAGATCTTCTCTAGATCAGTCAGGTTTCTGGCCTTTCACTGAGAAACACTGAGTTTGAGCTCCCTCCAAAGATTCTCTATTGGGTTTAGGTCTGGAGACTGGCTAGGCCACGCCAGAACCTTGATATGCTTCTTACAGAGCCACTCCTTGGTTATCCTGGCTGTGTGCTTCGGGTCATTGTCATGTTGGAAGACCCAGCCTAGACCCATCTTCAATGCTCTAACTGAGGGAAGGAGGTTGTTCCCCAAAATCTCGCATTCATGGCCCCGGTCACTGCATGAAAAGTGGGATTTTCGTCAGTATGTGGCACTGTAGATTGCCGTGAAACTTCAGGTTTACGACTGTGCACGGCAATTTGCAGGCAACACCGAAAACTGCCGTAAATTGTCGTAAATTGACGTGGGCCTTGCTTGACAGTTGTCCCCCCATGACCCCCCCTCCCCTTAATTCTAGGGGAGGCTTTATCATGTAAATGAAGATGCTGTGAGCTACACAAATGCAAATCAGAGTAGCAGCAGGGGGGGTTTTATCTAGGTTCTGAATTTTTTTGACTAAAACAAGTTTAAAGTTTAAGTTAAAATGTTAACTTAAATTTAAGTTAAATGTACTCGTTTTAGTTCACATTACTAAATTTTTAGGGCAACCAGTTTGCTCCAATTTTTTAAGTAGATTCAACTTGTCCGGGCTCACAGTGTAGATTAATTACTCTATATGTCATTAGCAATAACCAATGTTATGTAAAAAAAAAAAAAAAATACAGGACAGCAGTGAAGACAGCAAGACAATGAACCAAAGCACACAAATAAATCAAGTAAAGCATACAGTTTACATAACAAAATAAAATTTTCCACCCTGCACTGTGAATGATTTTTTAAATGGCTATTAATCATAAATGTGAAAAGTACAAGTTTGTGTGTTAATAGTTAAGTCAGATTGTGTTTTTCTGTAATTGTCATTTAAATTGAGCTCACACCACATTTTATGAATTATCAATGCAGATTTTCAAGAGGCGGTTTCCTGGTTTAAATTACGCCAAGAGTAGGCCTTAATCTAGTTAATCGTGAGTTAAAAAATTGTTGCCTGGAACAAAGATTAAGCACAGATTACTAACACCTGGACTATGAGTCCTGAACTAAAATAAACTGGATTCATTTACAGTTTTATCTAATTGCTTACACACAATTTCTGAAAATATGGCTCCATTTCTTGTAATTCTACACACAAAACACACAAAACATCAGACATCTCTTGCAAAAGCAACACTTTGTGCAAAACTATTTTAACTCTTCCAAAAATGTTGTTTTTGCATATATCTAACTACACACAAATATGCACAACTGAAGAATTTACAGTTGAATTGAAATCAGCTGAACTGAATCAACACTGAAGTCACTTGAGCTGAATATTGACATTATATTGGCTTGTTAGAGCCGGTTTACAGCAGAATTTGTTTTGAACTTGTTACTGAAGCTGCTATGAAAAAATATATTTTGTTGTATGCATATTCTTTCTCAAACCTTAGTTTTGATTTCTAAGTGATCAATTTATGTATAAGTGTTTTCACACATGATCATTGGCTGTATGGGTCCTCAGTAAATTAATGTGGCATTTAAATGGCAAAAGTCATTCTTGTCTCTATAACTTATGGCTTCCTAAAGACACGTTTATGGGTAAATAAAATATTAATAATATAAATAAAATGAATATCAAAACATATTTTAAATATAATGAAGTCATTTTATTATAGCACTCATCAGATGTTCCTGGAAACAAAACAGAGACAGAACAGTATAAACAAACTATACAACAAACTAAACACCAAATTACAAAAACATTATTATGTGAAAGTGAATAAAGTTGTGTGTGTGTGTGTTTTCAGTTATAAATATGTGCTGTGTAAATTAGCCTATACTTTTAGAAATTATATATAGCCTAACTTTAAAAAACCAACAATAACCCATATAGATAAATTATAATAATTGTATAATATTAAGCATTTACTTAATATACATTGCAACATTAGGCTACTTTACTCTAGCACAGTAGTCAGTTAAGCAATTAATTAATATCTTATATTAATATACATAGCCTAGGCTACATCTAAAGGTAAGTCTGCTTTAAAAAAAAAAAATTACACTTCGACATGTACAGAATGTGCGCGTTAAGAAACACGTTCAAATGTGTCTTCTTAACATGTTAAAACCGTGCGTCGACTGTGTGTGTATGCCTGTTACACGACCAGAATGTGCGTGTCTACACATACAAAAGAAACACGTAAAAAATTGCTGCGTTGACGCGGAAAACAGGGCGTGTTGAAACGGTCTTAAGTCACGCGTTTCGTATAAAGAGATTTGGCCCCGGCGCGTTCCATATTAGAGCCCTAGTCCAATGACGTGCGAGGTCGAGGTCATGGCCATGACGCGTAGAAGACGAGCTTTAAGCTTTTTTGTTTTTTTACATTTCCTATGTTTTTTCCTGCTTTCCTTTTTTGCGATCAACAATGACAGAACACCGTCTTCAACTCAATCTCTGCATGGACGCGACAAACTTTTTGGACTCATTTTCAGGAGGCTGTCTTCGTCTTCACAACTCTGAGGCAAACTGCAGGCGCTATGAACCACAGCATGGGTAATGTAACGTTACGATATAAAGAATATGATTTTATTCAGCTGTATAAGGAAATGGATGCGTTAATAGATCCGAGCTTAAAACTGCACATTTTGTTTACACAGACTATCCTCGCCTCATAACGAAGCCGTGAGCTCTTATCTGCTTGGAGCGATTTCCGCGAGTCCAGATTTAACCGCTGATCACGACGAAATTGTGTGTAACTTAAGTATAACTTCTGTTTTTCTCATTCCTTGTTTAATTTTACCGTGACTGTTTTTATTAATACCAGTCTCATGTAATTGTTTCCCAGCTGCCTGTAAGACGTATTATGAATCGACACGCCGGAGCTTCAGATACAAACAACCTGAACTTACACAGCAGGCGGAAACTGCGAAGTTTAGCTCGGAGTCGATCAAGAAGAAAAAGGGTAAGATTTATTATATTAGATCCGTTTTTTGTCAATGTGAGTATTTTTCAGGTTGCTTATTGTCTTTATGGATTGTATTACAGTTGCTGAAAGCGAGAGTGTGCTGGATGAGGTGGACGTTTGGAAGTCCGCGACCATTGAACTCATATCTGACGAGGAAGACGGCTTTGTTGACGGGGTGTCTGGATGGATTGTGTGGCCGCAGCCTGGAGCTCGACGAACTTTACATTACATTACGAGACATTACTGCTGCACTGTATATAGTTGTGTGTTTAACAATAAAGCTCTTTCTTTGAGTAAACCGCTGTGTTTTATAAATTAAGCCCTTTCTTTGAATGAACAGCTGTATGCTTATAAATGAAGCCCCTTGTTTGAATAAACGGCACGGTCCGTATAATTTTCCCATATATTCCTTGATGGTATGAATACTTCATAGCACAATAACATTAATATAAAACAAATTATTACAACATAAATTATATATTTATTATTATTATTGGGGTTTACATTTATAATGAGCCAGGGGGACCAATAATGATTGGTTTGCAGTGATCTGCCAACCAATCACGAGGGATTTTTCTTTTTTAAATGTAGTGGCTTCAGCCAATAGTGAGTGAGTAAATTCAAGTCTGGCCGTTGACTCTCTGGTTTCGCTGCTATTCATATGCAAATTAGAGGCGTCGCACCTCCGCGGGCTCTCTCAGCGGGGGGCTCTCCACCTACGTCATGGTTCGTTTACGACAATTTGTGGCACAGACGAACGCGACGTTCGCTGCCTCTAAATTGTCGAAAACTGCCGAAAATTAGGGAGATTTCCGGGAGTATACAGGCGTTTACGGGGTCGAAAATCCCACTTTTCATGCAGTGGGTCATCCTCTCCTTAAAGGGTTAGTTCACCCAAAAATGAAAATTCTGTCATTAATTACTCACCCTCATGTCGTTCGAGACCCGTAAGACCTCCGTTCATATTCGGAACACAAATGAAGATATTTTTGTTGAAAGCTGATGGCTGAGAAAGGCTTCAGATAGGCCTCCATTGGCATTCAGTACACTTATACTCCCAAGACCGATAAAAGGCACTTAAAACATCGTTACAAAGTCCATCTCACCACAGTGACTCTACAATAATCTTGCGATGCGACGACAATAGTTTTTGTGCACAAAAAAAATCTAAATAACACCTTTATCCAACTTGTTACTGCCTTCCGTGTGTGCCTCCACGACGCATGCGCGAGAATATGACGCAGATCCGGCGTTCGGACAGATGACCCAGAAGCGATTTGTTTACAATCAGAGGAAGACGCGCGTATCTAAGCTGTTGGATTCTACATTGATCGTGCTTTAGGTCTCGGCGTACTGCTCAAAATGGGGCTTAGGTGTGCATTTCATGGATTCCCGAACCCCGGCGCTACGTCATATTCTCGCGCATGCGTCGTGGAGGCACACGCGGAAGGCAATAACAAGCTGGATAAAGGTGTTATTTTGATTTTTTTTTGCGCACAAAAACTATTGTCGTCGCATCGTAAGATTATTGTAGAGTCACTGTGGTGAGATGGACTTTGTAGTCGCCCTGTCCCATGTGCAGAAAAACACCCCCAAAGCATGATGCTACCACCCCCATGCTTCACTGTAGGGATGGTGTTCTTGGGATGGTACTCATCATTCTTCCTCCTCCAAACACATTTAGTGGAATTATGACCAAAAAGTTATATTTTGGTCTCTTCTGACCACATGACTTTCTCCCATGACTCCTCTGGATCATCCAAATGGTCATTGGCAAACTTAAGACGGGCCTGGACATGTGCTGGTTTAAGCAGGGGAACCTTTCGTGCCATGCATGATTTCAAACCATGACGTCTTAGTGTATTACCAACAGTAACCTTGGAAACGGTGGTCCCAGCTCTTTTCAGGTCATTGATCAGCTCCTCCCGTGTAGTTCTGGGCTGATTTCTCACCTTTCTTAGGATCATTGAGACCCCACGAGGTGAGATCTTGCATGGAGCCCCAGTCCGAGGCAGATTGACAGTCATGTTTAGCTTCTTCCATTTTCTAATGATTGCTTCAACAGTGGACCTTTTTTCACCAAGCTGCTTGGCAATTTCCCCGTAGCCCTTTCCAGCCTTGTGGAGGTGTAAAATTTTGTCTCTAGTGTCTTTGGACAGCTCTTTGGTCTTAGCCATGTTAGTAGTTGGATTCTTACTGATTGTATGGGGTGGACAGGTGTCTTTATGCAGCTAATGACCTCAAACAGGTGCATCTAATTTAGGATAATAAATGGACATTTTAAAGGCAGACTAACAGGTCTTTGAGGGTCAGAATTCTAGCTGATAGACAGGTGTTCAAATACTTATTTGCAGCTGTATCATACAAATAAATAGTAAAAAAATCATACATTGTGATTTCTGGATTTTTTTTTTTAGATTATGTCTCTCACAGTGGACATGCACCTACGATGACAATTTCAGACCCCTCCATGATTTCTAAGTGGGAGAACTTGCAAAATAGCAGGGTGTTAAAATACTTATTTTCCTCACTGTGTATATATATATATATATATATATATATATATATATATATATATATATATATATATATATATATATATATATATATATATATATATATATATATATATATATATAATGTCATAATTTTGTTTCTCATAATTTGGCTTTGGCTACATTATATATATATATTATAATGTAGCCAAAGCCAAATTATGAGAAACAATGGGTCTTCAGACACGCATCACATAACTGTAAGAGTAAAAAAAAAACTAACTAAACGTTTTCTGTATTGAATACGGCTGTCATGACACATGACAAAAGAACAAAGGACTCGGACCCAAAGACTCGAGAGCTGAACTAATAATTTCTGTTTCCGGTACAGAACCCATGGTGTGTTGTGCATATGCACGATCAACACAAAATGAATGGATCACACTCTGAGACAACACGTTGTTCCCAATTCATATTAAAGATTCATTTAAAATGAACGAATGGCTCATGATCGACCCATCACTAATGTGCATGCATTTTAGTCTGGGACAATTAAGCGCATTTCTTTTTCACAGAAAAACTGTTTCACAGGGGACAAACTGTTACAATACTTTTCTTGTCCTCTTTTGTCCATTTGAAACTTAAACAAATATTTTGGACAAGAGCTGTACATTTATTTATTTATTTGCTGACTAAAACTTTCCTTCCTTAACAGTGCTACAGCATGAGATTGAACATCGGCATTAATAAACCACCATCAGTGGACAGTTTAGTTCTTCAGTTTACAAAAGTTACTTGTCATGATACTTGACACATTGTTTCCAAATAAGCTCAGATGGGAATGAATTTCAGATGTATGAATGTACACACTGATTCCATGAAAAGCATCTCCTCTCTGACTGATTTTTAAAGCATCATATTTGTCTCCGTTGCTGCTCCTGACGTGTGGTACGAGGCCTCTGACTCCAGAGTCCCTGCATTTAAGCAAACGCTGCCAGAATCTTGGATTCATCTTACATGCAATGGTATTTTTAGCCGTCTCTTGTTAAAAACGATTATGTGGATGCTAAGCGAGTTCGGACCGATGTGTGGGAGCGGTGCTGGCTTCAGTTTCCTGCGTGACAGCCAAAGAACGAGGGAGAATGACTCTTTCATAGCATCAGAAACGCTGCCGAAATTACGAATGGCTTCTCAAATTGTGCATGACGGATAAAATGGGTCTTAAGCCTTGATATGAGCTCAGATCTGTCGCTTACTCTTTCAGACCGATTAGCCTTAATGAGTGTCAATCACAAAGACAAACTACAATATCGCTGCAAAATTGAGGCTAAATTACTAGTTATGGACCTCTGAAAGTTCCGGCTGTAGATACCAACAGATTGTGTTCTCTTTATATGGACAGTGAGACAAACTGAAGGTCTGTCCAATTAGCACTCGCACGTAACCATATGGTGAGATCAAATTTAAACGCATTTTAGCTTTAATACATTGTTTATATACAAATTGTCCACAGTATGCACACTCTCTGCATGGATGGACACCCAGATGGCCAACTATATTAAAAATGTCTAGGATACATCATGCTGCGTGAGATGCCATATCCCACAATGCAACACTCTTTACTTGACCTTCCATTTCCAATGCAAAGAATTAACCTTTGATTGGACCAAAATGTATTTTTGTTATTTGCATTGATTGTATTATGCATGCTGTTTAACATTCTATTTTCAAAAGAATAGACAACACACAGATAATGTTTTATCTTTGTAATAATATTCACTATTTAAATAGTTAAATTAATAAGATAAGGTTAGATGTGGACAGGCTTGTTTTGTACGTTACACACACTTGAAGTGCTGCCGGCTCATATATTTTTGCTCGGCTCACAGATTGCGTTTATCCAGTCAAGGTCAGAAGTGCTACAGCTCAAAAACACTCAATGATTGCCTTCATATTGATCTCCGAGACCAACACACTTACACACACACACACACACACACACACACACACACACACACACACACACACACACACACACACACACACACTGGAGCGATTCGACCTCAGATGAATCTCTAAGATGAATCATTCAGATGAATGTGACAGGATCTATTTGCACGTGATTCTCGCAGTGGGATTTCTCAGCAGATTAAATGCGGATCGGCCTACATCACACCTGTCACGGGCAGTGTGCTATCACTGCTACCAGTTCATTATCCAAACACCATCAGGTCAAATCTCACAATTTTGAGATAGTATGGCTGTACGACTGTTTTAAATAAAACAAAATAGGGCTTATCAAATTGTAGTGATGTATGTCTCGAGACCGGTCTTGGTCTCGAGACCACTTTTACGTGGTCTCGGTCTTGTCACGGCCTTGACGGTCTTGGTCTTGGTCTTGTCTTGGTCTCGGACCTCTCGTCTTGTCTAAGTCTCGCTGTCTCAGAACGATTTAGCAATACAATATCCACGACAATATATATATTTTTTTACGACAACACAACGTTCAATAATGCACCATTAATATTATTTCGCGCCCTTCAAATGCAACCAATCACATGCATGTATTATTTTCTGACACAGCCGTTGGCGCTCTCATCCATCAGTGAGTGAGTGTAGCCGACGCCGTAGCGTACAGCGTAAAGAGCACAGATCCAGCATCTAGTCAGTCAGTATGTCAGCAAATTCCTTGGTCATAAAATTTGCTTTCATAGAACACAATGAGTTCTTCTGCACATCGTTTAATAAAAAAAAGCATTCGGCGAAATGTAGATTCTGCAAAGTCTGCTTGACAGAGACAGCCGGGACCACCTCAACGTTCACCAGACACCTGGAGCGTAAACACAGGGAAAGGTAAGCTATCTAACGTTACCCATTTTCAAACTCTTTGAGGTAAAAACTTTCCAACCTCCCATGACCAAACAGATCATGTATCTGCTGAATTATTGTTGTTTATCATGTGTTCTTCTCACACGTGCGGTATAAGTTATTTAGGGACATATGTTTTGCAAGCCTCTCTAAGGACGTGACTAACCTGGTGAAGATGAGTGTAATAACGTTACTCGCTAAATACAGTTAGCTCTATCGGTGGCTACCGGCGGCTAGAACTTTAGTAGGGGTGGAACGGTACATGAAAAACCGCGGTCATAATTGAAGTGACGCGCTCATTTTTTCCAGGCGCCGTGAGGTGAAAAAATCACCCAAACACTACGTGTGTTTTTTTCTACTCCGTTAATAAATCTTGTAACGTCGTTAGCAGAGCAACATCAATCGTTTTTCGGTGGTGGAAATCCATTAGCTACTAAAAAATGTATTTGTCATTGAGGAGCGCAGTGCATGGTTGCATAGCAACGACAGACGCCACAGGAAAATCAGACCGAATTTTACTATAATAAAAGATAGGCTAACGTGCATTGTAAATGTCAGTAATGTATATTTTTTATAAAAAATATTTAAAGGCTGAAATATGTGAGGTTTATTTTTTTATAAAACCTTTTGTCAACTTTATTTGAACTTGTGTATGTTAGATAACATGTTGCAAGACATTCCTTTACAATCTGGCCATCATTTTTAATGTTATTAATTTAATGTTTATGTAAATAAAAAGTGCATATTGATGCTAATTAGGGGTTCAAGCATGAAATGCTGAAACCCTATTGTAATTGTAAGGATTCGTAAAACGCATCTTGCAGGCCAAACCGTAAGGCCTAGAGACTTGAAACCTGGCCAGATGGTAGGCCTCAACTTGGGGACAACCTATCAGAGTATGACCCCGAATGGCCCATAGGTGGCGCTACAGCAACCAAAAGTTCAAAATTGCTCATAACTCTTATGCTGCGTTCACACCAAACGCGAATTGAGCGCCAAAATCGCGTCTACCGCGTCTAGTTTCACGCGCGTACATTTTGAATGCATTCGCGCGTCAGCAGAGAACTGGACGCGCGTAGAAATCGAGCGCTGGAAGCGAAATTGACGCGCGTTCAAGGCACTCCAGGAGAAATATGTCATAAAACACCACTCTGCCTCTTTTCATTTTCATTAAACATATATATTAAGCATTAATAGCCACACAAATGTGGTCCAGGCAACTCCTACATTATCTTCACTGCATGTATGTTTAAATATCCTTAAAATATAAAGTTATGAAACTTCTCTTTGCCCTCAGTCAAAACGATTTGGCAGACAACAAATTATATATTTATGAGAGCAAAGATCGCCCGTTAGATCCACACAAGACGAACCACTACAGGACATCAGAGCCAGCGGCAGACGCCAGAAGGACTGGCCGAGGAAAGGCTGCCTTCGCTGGGGTTATGAGCAGTGATTGCCCGGTGATAGCCTGGATCTCACAACTCCAAAAACACAAGATTATTTTTTTTAAATAGGCACTCTCTTTATAAATAAACCACAGATTTGAGCTTTAAACAACTACATTCCCACCTGAAAACGTCTTAAAACTACATTTTGTGACACAATAGTACTGTTTTTAATTTATGCAGGGTTTCTCATACACGTCACTTTACCACGTGACAGCAGCGAGCAGGCTCCTGATTGGTTAACGCGGCGCGAATTGACACCAAAGTTCAAATTTTTCAACTCGGGCGTCAGACGCGAATTCGCTTCAAACGCGTGAATGCACAAAAGCACCATTCGCGTGTAACGCGCGTATCGCGCAAGACGCTCAATTCGCGTCCAATTCGCGCCATTCGCGCGAACTGGACGCGCGAATGAAGCGGATTCGCGTCCTTCGCGCCGCGCGTAACGCGCCTTCCGCGCCGCGGGACCTCCAGACGCGCGTCAACGCGCCTTTCCATTGACTTAACATTGAAATCACTCGCGCCTGACGCTCAATTCGCGTTTGGTGTGAACGCAGCATTAGACCGATTGTCCCAGGATCAAGTGTCTTATATCGTTGGAATCCGTGGCTCAAGTCGGACAAAATGGCTATCTCCGATTTTGATGTAAGCAGGGAAAGTTTTCTGCCATGTCGAATTTTGTCCAAAACCTACTTTTTCAGACTAGTCCCTGGTTTTTCGCCCGATCGGAACCAAACCAGTCTAGGACAATTCTCTGGACTCTTTAGATCAATAATTATCAAAAAAAAAGTTGAACTTTGGCATTTGAGTGGCTGTAACAGGGTCATTTAGAAAAGGGGCGTGGCAAAATACACTCAAAAGCCTATAAATCCCAAAGGAAAACTCAGAACTTCACAAAAATTGATGAGCATATGTGTCAGAACATGTCGAGGAAGCATGCAGAGTTTCATGGAGATCGGACCATAGTTGGCGCTATAACTGGCAAAAAGCCTTCATTCTTATTAGGGGTTCAAGCATGAAATGCTGAAACCCTATTGTAATTGTAAGGATTCGTAAAACGCATCATGCAGGCCAAACCGTAAGGCCTAGAGACTTGAAACCTGGCCAGATGGTAGGCCTCAACTTGGGGACAACCTATCAGAGTATGACCCCGAATGGCCCATAGGTGGCGCTACAGCAACCAAAAGTTCAAAATTGCTCATAACTCTTAGACCGATTGTCCCAGGATCAAGTGTCTTATATCGTTGGAATCCGTGGCTCAAGTCGGACAAAATGGCTACCTCCGATTTGCTCGCCCTTCAGGTGCCAATTTCGAGTAAATTGCATTTTTTTTAAAAACATATTTTTGCTGACTTCTCCTAGGTTTTTGGCCCGATTGGAACCAAACCACTGCAAGACTATTCTCTAGACTAGTCGGACAATCAATAATCATCCAAAAAAATTCAAAATTTCAATTAACGGTCGATAAGGGGAACCAAAATCTTTGATGGCACCAGGGCCATTTTTACTAAAATGGTTATAAATTCTCCTCCTTGAACTGCCACCTTAACGTGGTGGAGGGGTTTGAGTACCCGAATGAACCTAGGAGCTATGTTGTCCGGGGCTATATGCCCCTGGTAGGGTCTCCCAAGGCAAACAGGTCCTAGGGGACGGGTCAGACTAAGAGCAGTTCAAAAACCCCTTATGACGACTAGGAAAACGAGGACCGTGACGTCGCCCGGTACGGCGCAGCCGGGGCCCCACCCTGGAGCCAGGCCTGGGGTTGGGGCTCGTATGCGAGCGCCTGGTGGCCGGGCCTTCCCCCACGGGGTCCGGCCGGGCTCAGCCCGAAGGAGCGACGTGGGGACACCTTCCCGTGGGCCCACCACTCACGGGAGGGACCGTAAGGGGCCGGTGCGGAGAAGATCGGGCAGGAGTCGAAGGCAGGAGCCTAGACAACCCGATCCCTGGACACGGAAACTGGCTCTTGGGACATGGAATGTCACCTCACTGGCGGGGAAGGAGCCTGAGATTGTGCGTGAGGTTGAGAGGTTCCGACTAGAGATAGTCGGAATCACCTCTACGCACGGCTTGGGCTCTGGAACCACACTCCTCGAGAGAGGATGGACTCTTCACCACTCTGGAGTTGCCCATGGTGAGAGGCGGCGGGCTGGTGTGGGTTTGCTTATAGCCCCCCAGCTCTGCCGCCATGTGTTGGAGTTTACCCCGGTGAACGAGAGGGTCGTTTCCCTGCGGCTTCGGCTCAGGGATAGGTCTCTCACTGTTGTTTGTGCCTACGGGCCGAACGGCAGTGCAGAGTACCCGGCCTTTTTGGTGTCCCTGGGAGGGGTGCTGGAAAGTGCTCCGACTGGGGACTCCGTCGTTCTACTGGGGGACTTCAACGCCCACGTGGGCAATGACAGTGACACCTGGAGGGGCGTGATTGGGAGGAACGGCCCCCCTGATCTGAACCCGAGTGGTGTTCAGTTATTGGACTTCTGTGCTAGTCACGGTTTGTCCATAACGAACACCATGCTCAGGCATAAGAGTGTCCATCAGTGCACATGGCACCAGGACACTCTAGGTCGTAGGTCAATGATCGACTTTGTGGTCGTTTCATCTGACCTGCGGCCGTATGTCTTGGACACTCGGGTGAAGAGAGGGGCGGAGCTGTCAACTGATCACCACCTGGTGGTGAGTTGGATCCGATGGCGGGGGAGGAAGCTGGACAGACCCGGTAGACCCAAGCGTACTGTAAGGGTCTGCTGGGAACGTTTGGCCGAGCCCCCTGTCAGAGAGATCTTCAACTCCCACCTCCGGCAGAGCTTCGACCGGATCCCAAGGGAGTCTGGAGATATTGAGTCCGAATGGACCATGTTCTCCACCTCCATTGTCAAAGCTGCCGCTCGGAGCTGTGGCCGTAAGGTCTCCGGTGCATGTCGAGGCGGCAATCCCCGAACTCGGTGGTGGACACCGGAAGTAAGGGATGCCGTCAAGCTGAAGAAGGAGTCCTATCGGGCCTGGTTGGCTTGTGGGACTCCTGAGGCAGCTGACATGTACCGGCAGGCTAAGCGGACTGCAGCCCGGGTGGTTGTGGAGGCAAAAACTCGGGCCTGGGAGGAGTTCGGTGAGGCCATGGAAAAGGACTATCGGCTGGCCTCGAAGAGATTCTGGCAAACCGTCCAGCGCCTCAGGAGGGGGAAGCAGTGCCCTACCAACGCTGTTTACAGTGGCGATGGGCGGCTGTTGACCTCAACTGGGGATATCGTCGGACGGTGGAAGGAATACTTTGAGGATCTCCTCAATCCCGCCATCACGCCTTCCATTGAGGAAGCAGAGGCTGGGGGCTCAGAGGAGGACTCGTCCATCACCCGGGCTGAAGTCACCGAGGTGGTCAAGAAACTCCTCGGTGGCAAGGCACCGGGGGTGGATGAGATCCGCCCTGAGTACCTCAAGTCTCTGGATGTTGTGGGGCTGTCTTGGCTGACACGCCTCTGCAACATCGCGTGGCGGTCGGGGACAGTGCCTCTGGGATGGCAGACCGGGGTGGTGGTCCCTCTTTTTAAGAAGGGGGACCGGAGGGTGTGTTCCAACTACAGGGGGATCACACTTCTCAGCCTCCCCGGGAAAGTCTATGCCAGGGTACTGGAGAGGAGAATACGGCCGATAGTAGAACCTCGGATTCAGGAGGAACAGTCTGGTTTTCGTCCAGGCCGTGGTACACTGGACCAGCTCTATACCCTCTACAGGGTGCTGGAGGGTTCATGGGAGTTTGCCCAACCAGTCCACATGTGTTTTGTGGATTTGGAGAAGGCATTCGACTGTGTCCCTCGCGGCATCCTGTGGAGGGTGCTCGGGGAGTATGGGGTCCGGGGTCCTTTGCTAAGGGCTGTCCGGTCCCTGTACGACCAAAGCAGGAGTTTGGTCCGCATTGCCGGCAGTAAGTCAGACTTGTTCCCGGTGCATGTTGGACTCCGGCAGGGCTGCCCTTTGTCGCCGGTTCTGTTCATAATTTTTATGGACAGAATTTCTAGGCGCAGCCAGGGGCCGGAGGGTGTCAGGTTTGGGGACCACGCGGTTTCGTCTCTGCTCTTTGCGGATGACGTTGTCGTGTTGGCCCCTTCTAACCAGGACCTTCAGCATGCACTGGGACGGTTTGCAGCCGAGTGTGAAGCGGCTGGGATGAGGATCAGCACCTCCAAATCCGAGGCCATGGTCCTCAGTCGGAAAAGGGTGGTTTGCCCTCTTCAGGTTGGTGGAGAGTTCCTGCCTCAAGTGGAGGAGTTTAAGTATCTAGGGGTCTTGTTCACGAGTGAGGGGAGGATGGAACGGGAGATTGACAAACGGATCGGTGCAGCTTCTGCAGTAATGCGGTCGATGTACCGGTCTGTTGTGGTGAAGAAAGAGCTAAGCCGTAAGGCGAAGCTCTCGATTTACCGGTCAATCTACGTTCCTACTCTCACCTATGGTCTTGAGCTTTGGGTCATGACCGAAAGGACAAGATCCCGGATACAGGCGGCCGAAATGAGCTTTCTCCGCAGGGTGGCTGGGCGCTCCCTTAGAGATAGGGTGAGGAGCTCAGTCTCTCGGGAGGAACTCGGAGTAGAGCCGCTGCTCCTCCACATCGAGAGGGGTCAGTTGAGGTGGCTCGGGCATCTGTTCCGGATGCCTCCTGAGCGCCTTCCCGGGAAGGTGTTTCGGGCATGTCCAACCGGGAGGAGGCCCCGGGGAAGACCGAGGACACGCTGGAGGGACTATGTCTTCCGGCTGGCCTGGGAACGCCTCGGTGTCCCCCCGGAAGAGCTGGAGGAAGTGTCTAGGGAGAGGGAAGTCTGGGCATCTCTGCTTAGACTGCTGCCCCCGCGACCCGGCCCTGGATAAAGCGGAAGAAGATGGATGGATGGATGGATGGTTATAAATTGTGAACAGAAAGAGATTTTTTTGCTAAACTTGGGATACATCTTCGTGAGCTCATTCTGAGATCACTTGAAAAAATCGCAACGATTGGCCACTAGGTGGCACTATAAAACGGTTATAACTTGTGAAAGGAAAGGGATATTTTCGCAAAACTTGGGACACATGTTCATGAGCTCATTCTGAGGTCACGTGAAAAAAAATCATGACAATTGGACACTTGGTGGCGCTATAAAATGGTTATAACTTGTGAACGGAAAGAGATATTTTCGCTAAACTTGGGACACATGTTCATAAGCTCAATCTGAGTTGACATGAAAAGAATCGTGACAATTGGCCACTTGGTGGCGCTATAACAGTGAAAGAAATCATGAAAATAGCTATAAGCGCACCCAACCGTTAGTCTACTGAAAATTGGCATGCAGTGTCTTTGTCCAGGGTGCCATGATAGTCTATGAGAACATTGGTGTATCTCAAAAAACTCAGTATACGTCATTGGCACAATGCCTTGAAGGAGCCTTAGAAGTTTCAAGCCCGTGTTTTTTTCACAGGAGTGACCTCCTAAGAATCCTTGCCGAGTCCAACAATACCAAACATGCCAGGTTTTGCCTTATGGTTTTTGTAAGTGTCATTTAGAGCTTTAAAAAATTGTGGTTATCTTCAAAGCTGTTAGTCTGATCGAGACAACAACAAAAAAACAAAGGAAATTTGTAAACATAGGTAAATAGCTAAACAATAACGCCAAAATGTTAAAATTATGATAGGAACTGACAAAAAAATTAATTAAATCGAATCAATTTCACCCATGGATCATTTTGATGCTCTCACATGTTTGAAACGAACAATGATGGATTGTGATGAAATTTGTTCTGAATTGGGACTGGCGAATCCCCGTCCATACTGTCAATGACCGTTCGCAAAGACCCGCCCACTTTAGTTACTGTTGCTATGTCTGACAAGCGACGACACTCTCACACCACACCAAGTTCTCACGCATTGAAAAATACATTGCGGATCAGAGAAAAGACTGCGTGCTGACAGACAAGTACTTTTGATATGAAACAAAGTCTCACCTTTCAAATGTAGTCAATTTTTAGAGACATTTAAATAATAAATACCATTTTGTGACTCTTTAATGTGTCTGATAGATTGCTGTAGACTCGAGGCTCAGTTAAAGCTGCTTGTGAACCGATCATCTCTTCCTTCTAGTTAATTTATATCATTAAAATAAACATGAATGAACATAAAAGGAATGTTGTTTTAAAGTGCTAAGACGTCAGTACACTTTGTTTTTCAAATTTAATTCCTCCTATGTTAATCTACTAACTTTCCTGACTGCTTTGTTGGACAAAATGGCGGATTATGATTAGTCAGATCGCCTGTCAATCAAACTCCCTCCACATATATACAGTATGGGCAAACTTTGAGTACTACTAATAAAAGTGATGGAGATCAGGCAAGACTATAAGAAGACTCAGGCAAAAGGTGCTATAACTGTAAAAACGCGTTAAAACCATATATTTCCTATGGTAAACTGCCTGTATAGGCTGTAAATTGACTTTTTCATCTATGATGGCAGTTGTTAAATGCTTGCTAAATAAAACTTAATGTCTTTTGATGCTTGTGTGCTTAAAGGCCTTAACTGCTTGAACCCCGATAAATGCTGCTTGCAGCTTTAATTTAATTTGTTATTTGCTGGTTTTCGACATAAAACTTTATTCAGGATTCTGATATATATTGTAATAATACTGTATCCTAAATTGGGGATAATTCACCTATTTCATATGCTGAAGTACATTTCTGGAATGTTAAAGATTAAAAGAAAAAATAATAACAAGAACCCATTATTTTTAGGAGTTGCTCATTCACCAGTTAGGAGCTATTTTAGTCTCAAAATTCTTTGTGAATATGGGCCCTGATGTCTGTACACATAGATGTAATGTCACTCTACTTGTAAGATACAGTAGTTTGTTGTGGTTAAATAGAAACAGATGTCTTACAGATTCATTTCCCCCTATTTTGTAGGTACTTGGAGTACAAAGCAGGATCTGCAGCATCAATGACAATAGCCGACCCCACACAGCCTCAAATATCATCGTTTGCTCAAAGGGTCCACTTATATTCCCCAAATTCAGCCAGGCATCAGGCCATCACCAAGTCCATCCTCCAGGACCTTGTGGTTGGATGCTCTCTCCCCCTGTCTATCGTTGAAAATCCAAATTTTAGACGCTTCCTGAATGTCATTGATTGCAAATACACTCCTGTGTCTAGGACCAGCTTGACAGAGAAGTGGATACCTCATCTTGTCACTAAAGTTAAGGGTGACATAATTAAAGCCCTGGAAGTCCAGTCAAATGTTGCGATAACAACAGACCTCTGGTCTGACCGGAGGCTTCGGTCCTTCCTGGGAGTAACCGCTCTTGTTGCCTGCAAGGACAAGGACTCTTACAGTTTAAAATCATTTTTGCTAGACTGTAGGCGTTTCACAGGGAAGCACTGTGGGGAAAGAATCGCCTCAGAATTTGACAACATTGTTGAGGAGTATGGCGTTGGCCATAAAATAAGCTACATTCTGACGGATAACGCGTCCAATATGAAGCGGGCCTTTAAAGTGAGGATGCCAGAAGTAGAGCAGCCTGAAGGTGACAGCAGCGATGACCTCGATGATGAAACGATGTGGGAGGATGCCGAAGATGTAGAGCCATGGTCATCGGGTGAACGTCTTTCTTGCTTCGCCCACTCGCTGGAACTCGTCATCAATGACGAGATGAAAGAGGTAAAGGCAATAGCTAGAGCCATTGCCAAGGCCAGCAAATTCACAACTCTGCTGCACAGCAGTAGCAAGCATAGGGACATGTTTGAGGCCCACTTTGGCTCTAATAAGTCTATCCCAGCAGCAAACAACACCCGCTGGAATAGCACCTACAAGCAGTTAAAGGCTCTCACCACACTTGACCATCGGGGCATCACAGAAATGTGCAGTGACACAGAAAATTTAGTGTTTTCAAACCGAGAATGGGCTCAACTGAACGACCTTTGTGCTTTGCTTGAGCCATTTTCTGAGGCAACAGACCTCACGGAAGGAGACACTGTAGTTACCATCAGCATGGTGGTCCCCACCGTTCTGGACTTACGGACGCATCTCATCAAGATGGAATTGCACCTGCCGCAGATTGTGACAATAGTCAAAGCAATGAAAAAGTCTTTAGAGAAGAGGTTCTCAGGGATTTTCAGAAGGATCAACATGGACGAGGGAGATCCGGAGCAACCATTTAACCATCGCATATACTTTCTTGCCGCCATGCTTGACCCCCAGTTTGGATTGGGTTGGGTAGATTTAGATGTCCAAAATGGTGAAACCGGTCCAGCACTGAAGAGGTTCAGAGATGACCTTAAAAAATCATTAACAGGTGGCTATATTATTTTTATTATTGTTGATGTTGCTATTATTACGGTCATTGTTTTTATATTGTCACTAGCAGCATCCTGTCTAATCCTGTCTTTTGTGTGTGTGTGTGTGTGTGTGTGTGTGTGTGTGTGTGTCTTTTTCCAGACCTTTTGATCACAGAGGTAGACAGAGATGCAACTGCAGCACCGATAGCAGAAGATGCAGAAGACACAGAAGAATCGCATAGTGACTCACCGCCGCCCCTGAAACATCAGCGTCTTCTTTCACGCTACAAGGCTTTTAAGTTGCAACGTAGCACAACCCAGAACTCGAGCATTAATGTACAAATAAGCAAGTACCTTGACAGCATAAATGACTGTGACTGTGATGTACTGACCTTTTGGTCCAAAAACAAAGAGCGTTTCCCTAATCTACACAATGTTGCCTTGAAAGTTCTCTCTGTTCCTGCCTCTTCTGCCCCAGTTGAGAGAGTTTTTAGTAGAGGAGGTATTCTAATGAGACCCCACCGTGCACGGCTAGGCCATGAGATTGTCACAGGTCGGGGCGGGCCAAACCAGACTGCACCCACCCCTGGAAACCCGGGAACCACCCCGAGGAACGTGTCAAGGACCAGACAGACAAGGGAATAAAATAATACAGTTTATTTATTATAGTTAAAAGGTCAATGAATTGGATAAGTCCTAATTAAAATCTTCTTCTTGCCACCAGGACAGTTCAAGAGTCTACAGACCTCCCGGGACGGGAGGGGAGGGACGCTCGGGACGGACCGGAGGCTCGCCGGAGGGGAATCAGGGGGGAATCCCCGCGCCGTCCAGGTAGGTCACAGGGTAAGTATTCCTCTACGGGACTCAAGAGGGGAGGCCGTGGTCATACGAACCCCATTCAGACTGGAACCAGGTAAGTATGCCGATGCGAGGGCGAAGCGAGTCACTGGGGTTACTCCGGAGGGAGGTACTCCGAGGTGGGGGCAAGCGAGCCACTCTCTTCTTCTTCTGAGCAGGGTAAAGGCTTCCAAATAGGGCGTGTGGGGACCACCAGGCGGGGGGGACACTTTGAGCGGGGCGCTCACGTCAGCTGAACACTGGGACAGACACAGCACAGTTTCGACGGTTCAACAGTATGTGAAGCTTTTCAACTGATATACCTTCTCTCCTTTCGAACAGGGTCAAGGCTTCCAATAGGGGCGTGTGGAGACCACCAGGCGGGAAGGACACTTTGGACGGAACACTCGACCACCAGGCGGGGAGGACCCTTTGGGCGGAGCACTCCACTTCAGCTGAGCACTGGAACAGTACAGCAAGGTCTCAACGGTTCAACAGTGTGTGAAGCTTTGCAACTGATATACCTTCTCTCCTTTGAACAGGATCAAGGCTTCCAATAAGGGCGTGTGGAGACCACCAGGCGGGGAGGACACTTTGGACGGAACACTCCACTTCAGCTGAGCACTGGAACAGTATAGCAAGGTCTCAACGGTTCAACAGTATGGGAAGCTTTTCAACTGATATACCTTCTCTCCTTTTGAACAGGGTAAAGGCTTCCAATAGGGCGTGTGGAGACCACCAGGCGGGAAGGACACTTTGGGCGGAACACTCGACCACCAGGCGGGGAGGACACTTTGGGCGGAGCACTCCACTTCAGCTGAGCACTGGAACAGTACAGCAAGGTCTCAACGGTTCAACAGTGTGTGAAGCTTTGCAACTGATATACCTTCTCTCCTTTGAACAGGATCAAGGCTTCCAATAAGGGCGTGTGGAGACCACCAGGCGGGGAGGACACTTAGAGCGGGGCGCTCACGTCGGCTAAACACTGGGATAGACACAGCACAGTTTCAACGGTTCAACAATACATGAAGCTTGCAACTGATATACCTTTTCTTCTTCTGAACAGGGTAAAGGCTTCCAATAGGGCGTGTGGAGACCACCAGGCGGGGAGGACACTTAGAGCGGGACGCTCACTTCGGCTGAGCACTAGAACAGACACAGCACAGTTTCAACAGTACATGATATATGAAGCACTCAGCACTAGCGGGGCCGGGTCTTTTCAAGCCGGAAGTTGGGCAGTCGCTTTATCAAGACCCTTCGTTAGAGACAGCGGGTGGAAGACTGTAGGAGAGGAGTGCACGGCAGACTTCTATTACTTCTCCACACACAAATTTCACTTCACAGCACAAACCGTGTAAATCTTCACTTCAGGCACTGCAATTCCACTCGCACACCGTGCATTCGGGCCAGCACTCACCCACCGGTCTTTTCTCCCACCAGATCGGATCTCGTCCTCGATCGGGGCTTGACTTTGCTCCGGGAAAGCAGAAGAATGATGCAGCGATCACCACATCCGGCAAGGAGAGGACAGAAGTTGGAGACAGATCATTAATTCACTCGGTGTAATAGTTCACTCGTGCCAAACGTTTTCCAAACTCTCCACACCACTTCAGTGTTAGTGCATATAAACAACGGATCAAATACTCATCACTTGCGTCTTTCTCACTACGGACGATATTCCTCAAGTCTTCGCTGCCAAATACTTCACTCCTTCCTTTCCTCTTCCACAACTCCAATCTTCCCCACTCCACAGCCCAGCCTCAATAAAAAGAGCAACCCGCTGACAAACACAGCATCATACGGGAGGAGATCCACCCAACAGTCTGTTTTCTCTCTGTTTTTAAAGCCTCATCTCAATAGGTGTCCCTCTCAGAGGCGTTCTCTATAATTGCCCCACACCTGCTGTCACTCAGGCAATCAGCCCCGCTGCCATGGCAACAGATTCACAGGGCATAGACCGGAGGTTCACTGGAAAATCCTGAACAACTGCATTCACCGGGATCTTAGTCCCGTTAGGTTTGTTTTGTCACCCCGTGACACACCCCCCTGCCAAACCGTTCTAGTCCCTAGAACGGGATCCGGACACCCAGTCTCCGTACCTGGCTGGGGGTTGCCCCCGGTTCTCCCGTTGGGATTGCCTTGGCGGGGAGTTAGGTTCCTCGGGCCTTGGTGGGGAGTAGGGTTCCTCTGGCCTTGGCGGGGAGTTAGGTTCCTCTGGCCTTGGCCCTATTTCCAGCCTCCGGGGGGCCACAGCCCATCCCACCACGGGAGGCATCCACGCTGGTTCAGTCGGAGGTCTCTCTCCAGTTGGTTCGGGGTAATTCGGACAAGGGCGCATCAGGTTTCGGTGGAGCACCCGCTCTGGACCTTCTCTCCCTTCGGGACGGAGGGCATACACCGGTCGATCGAGATGCGGCTGTCGTTGGACCACGTACGGCTGGGGCTCCCACCGATCACTGAGTTTGCCCTTCCCTTGTCGCCGGCTATCTCGCACCAGAACTCTTTCACCAGGCAGTAGCGGCGCACTTCTAGCCGTACGGTCATACAACCTTTTGTTCTTGGCTGCGGCTTGCTTAATTCGGTCCGAGACCCGTTCGTAGGCCAGTTGAAGGCGTTGATGGTGTCTGGCCACCCACTCCGTTACACCGCCTCCCTCTTCAGCGGCCGCAGTTCCCAGCAGTAGGTCAACTGGTAGTCTCACATGCCTTCCGAACATCAGGTAGGTCGGTGCATACCCGGTCGTGCTGTGTATGCTGTTGTTATACGCCTGGACCATTGCCGGAAGGTTGTCAGCCCAATGCCCCTGTTGTTCGTTTTCCAAGGTCCCCAAGAGACCGAGCAGCGTCTGGTTAAACCTCTCGCACCCTCCGTTCCCCTGAGGATGATAGGGCGTTGTATGGGTCTTCTTACATCCGTACAGTTGGCACAGCTCGTGTACTACCCTGGATTCAAAATTTGGCCCTTGATCTGAATGGAACACTTCGGGACACCCGAAGGGCTGGATGACATGCCTCCACAGGGCATTAGCGGTGGTAATGGCGGTCTGGTCTAGAGTTGGGATGGCCCAGGCATATTTGGTGAACAGGTCAGTGACCACTAGGAGGTTTTGAATGCGATCGACCGGCCGACCCAGCGTCAGATAGTCCATAGCGAGGATATGCATCGGTGCTTTAGCCCGAATTGGGACCAATGGAGCTCGTGTCTCTTTCCTGGCTTTGAACAGGGTGCAGCGCGGGCAGCCCTGTAGGTAAGTCCTCACGGTCCCCTCCATCCCAGGCCAGTAAAAGTGGCGTCGCAAAAGTGCCGTCGTCCTCTCCCGCCCTTGATGACCAAGCTTGGTGTGATAAGCCTCCAGCAGGGCGTGACATCTTCCCTCGGGGACCACCACTTGCCAGACCGGGTCACCCGAGCGTGAGTCCTGGAGGGACCGACAAATCACCCCTTCCTTCAGATGGAGCCTCTCCTTCTGGCCCAGTAGGCCCCTCACGATTCGGTTTTGAGCCCGGCGTCCCGCACCCTCCGGCCACTTGTCCTGTTCCAGCCAGACCCGGACCAGTGACAGGTCCTCATCTTCACCCTGCAACATCCTCCAGCGCTGTGGGTCCCATCCCCAACTTGCGGGCGGTTCCTCCAACGGTGGTCCCGGTGCCTCCACAATGCCCACCATCATTCCCTCGTCGCGGTCCACCTCCCGCATGGGTCTCGGACCCTCCGGCCCTCCTTCTGGCCACCTAGATAGTACGTCAGCGTTGGTATGTTCCCTTCCTGGCCGGTATTGAAGCTGGTACTCAAAGTTGGCCAATTGTGCCACCCACCTCTGTTCCACCGCCCCCAACTTGGCGGTTTGTAGGTGTACCAGTGGGTTGTTATCGGTCACTACGGTCACCTTTGCTCCCCATAGGTAGTCCTTGAACTTCTCACTGAGCGCCCACTTCATGGCCAGTAACTCAAGCTTAAAGGAGCTGTAGTTGGCATCGTTCCTCTCCGCGGGGTGTAGACTCCGGCTCGCATAAGCAATGACTCTTTCTTCCTCCTGCTGTTTCTGCGCTAAGACAGCCCCCAAGCCCAAGTGGCTGGCGTCAGTGTAGAGGATAAAGGGCTGGGTGAAGTCTGCGTATGCCAGGATGGGTGCTTGTAACAGCTCCTGCTTGAGCCTCTGGAAGGCGGTCTCGCATGCCGGATCCCACTGAATCGCTGGGGACCCTCGGCCCTTGGTGTGTCCCGTTCCACCCAGCAACTGGTTCAGGGGTTTGGCGATCTTAGAGAAATCCTTAATAAATCGCCTGTAATACCCGACAAAGCCGAGGAAGGATCGAACCTGGCGCACGGTCTTCGGGGCAGTCCACCCCTGTACAGCCGACACCTTCTCGGGGTCCACAGCGATTCCTGCAGCGCTCACGATATGGCCCAGGAACTTTACCTCCTTCCGGAAAAGCTGACATTTATCCGGTTGGAGCTTCAGCCCGTATTTCTCAAGGGAGCGGAACACCTGCTCAAGATGCTGAAGGTGAGTCTCAAAGTCAGGGGAATAGATAATCACGTCATCCAGATACACAAGAGCGGTATCCACTAGCTGGCTCCCCAGGCAGCGCTGCATTAGCCGTTGGAACGTGGCGGGGGCGTTGCAGAGGCCGAACGGCATCCGGTCCCACTCATATAACCCAAAGGGAGTCGTGAAGGCCGTCTTCTCCCGGTCCCGCTTGTCCACCTGCACTTGCCAGTATCCGCTCGCCAGGTCTAGTGTGGAATACCAGGCCGCCCGGGTGAGACTCGTGAGGGAATCCTCGACTCGAGGCAATGGGAAAGCATCCCGCTTCGTCACTTGGTTCAACCTCCGATAATCCACACAGAATCTCCATGCGCCTGTTTTCTTCCTCACCAGAACAATCGGGGCCGCCCAAGGGCTACTGCTCTCGCGGATGATCCCTCTATCCAGCATCCCCCGCAGAAGAGCCCGAACCTCAGAATATAATGTTGGAGGTACCGGCCGGTAGCGTTCCCTACTAGGCGGGGCTTCTCCAGTGGGAATCTGATGCTGAACGATGTTAGTACACCCGTAGTCCTCGTCATGGGTGGAGAACAACTGTGGCCATTTTGATAGAAAAGCCTTGAGCCGTCTTGTTTGATCCTCCTCCAACCCTTCTCCCCGTAGGGACTCACCTCCGAGATGGGCCGGCAGTCCCCCTTCAGCCTCTCTTCTGTGCGTCCCCGTCTGCGCCAACGCAACCTCCACTACGGTCGGGCCCACTTGACTGAACTTGACTCCTCCTGGATCTTGCACTTGCTGGGGCAACACTGAGGTAACTCGGGCTAGACACTGATGACGATGCAGTTGGATCGGGAAAGGGTTCGTGTTCCGGACTCTCACCCGGACTCGGCTGCCTCGGGCGGATGCCAGTCCTCTGGCCACTTCCACCTTAGGACCGTCGTTGTGCGGTTCTACCAACACCCACTCCTCCGGGTGGTAAAGTCTAGGGGGCACCCGGACCCAAACCATCGCCTCGCTTCGAGCCGGGATGGACAACGCATAGCGGCAAGCCACTCTTTCAGTGCTCTCCCGGTCCCCCTGCTGTTGGGCCAGGCAATCTCGGCGACAGTCAGCTCTAAGGCGATCCCATTCTCTGCCCTCAGGCGTCGCAGTTGCTCGGGCCGGCCCACTCTGGAACAGCCCCTCCCAGCATTCGGAGATGACATTCATGCCCAACAGGGCGCGATGAGACCCCAAGCAGGCGTCGCGAACCACCACCACCCCCTTCTGGGGTACGACCATGCCATGGATCTCTAGGTCTGTCACTACGTATCCCACGTATGGGATGTCGAGACCGTTGGCCCCTCGCAGAGTCAGCCAGGGGGCTTCGGTCGTCGGCCGGCCCCGGGTACTGAATAGTTCCTGGACTAGGCTCTCCGCGAACAGAGTGACTTGCGACCCCGTGTCCAGCAGACACTGCACCTTCTGGCCATTGACTTGAACCATGATGACCGGACAACGGCCCACCAGGCGTTCCTTTGATAGTTGGGAAGACGAGGGGTCTGAAAAGGGGGTCCCGACCACTTGACCCACAGTGGCCGGAGACTCTAAAAACCCCCCTGCGAAGCGCGTCTGGCGGAGCACTGACGAACGTAATGTCCGGCTTCCCCACAGCCGTTGCAGATAGGACACCCTTGTTCGTCCCACTGGAATCGGGGACCCGTGGATCGAGTGATGTGACGCTCTGGAGGGCGATTCCCGTCGGAGTAGGCTCGCTCCCGCGGTGAGGGTAATGAATGGAGGCGTTCTCGGCGGAGTTCTTCGACGACAGACTTAGACAGTTCAGACATTTGCTCACGGATATCCCTCTTTAGTTCCTCCCGGAGGGCATGCTTCCAATCGGAAGTAACAGGGGCCGAAGGCCTACTGACAGCATTCGCAGCCAGACAGCTGGGGGGATCCATACCTTCGGTGTGGTCACGCTCAAGGGCTAGAGCTTCCTGCCGCAGCTCTTCGAACGTGAGGTCCGGTGTCCGTCTCAGTTGCACCCGCAGACTCTGACGCACGGGGCCCTCCCGTAATCCCAACAGAAACTGATCTCGCAATAGGGTCTCCTCGTCCCCCAGGCCGTGATCCTGTCTTCCCCTTAGCCTGGTAAACTGTTCCCTCAGTTGCAACGTGAATGGCCGAACAGTTTGTCGAGGCCCTTGCCTACAATTAAAGAATTGCGTTCTCAGGACCGCTACCGGGGTGGTGTCTCCGTATTGCCCCGCGAGAAAATCAAAGATGGCTTGGACTGTGATGCGGGTTGCTTCCGGCGCTGCCTGTACTTCTCTTCTTGCTTCTCCCTCCAACGAATTTAGCACAAACTGTACCTTCTGAGGGGCACTTAGCCCTTGGAGCCCTGCCAGGTATTCAACCTGGGTCTTCCATGCTGACAGGCTCAATTCTGACCCTGGACCTCCGTACTTCTGGGCCCACGGGGCCCCCATAAAGAAAGGCATAACGGGCTGCCGGGCCACTGGCTCTTCTTCTTCTGCCATCTAGGTCCTTGATCGCTCCACTCGAGGTGGTAACCCTGCCGCACTACGCCAAGTTCTGTCACAGGTCGGGGCGGGCCAAACCAGACTGCACCCACCCCTGGAAACCCGGGAACCACCCCGAGGAACGTGTCAAGGACCAGACAGACAAGGGAATAAAATAATACAGTTTATTTATTATAGTTAAAAGGTCAATGAATTGGATAAGTCCTAATTAAAATCTTCTTCTTGCCACCAGGACAGTTCAAGAGTCTACAGACCTCCCGGGACGGGAGGGGAGGGACGCTCGGGACGGACCGGAGGCTCGCCGGAGGGGAATCAGGGGGGAATCCCCGCGCCGTCCAGGTAGGTCACAGGGTAAGTATTCCTCTACGGGACTCAAGAGGGGAGGCCGTGGTCATACGAACCCCATTCAGACTGGAACCAGGTAAGTATGCCGATGCGAGGGCGAAGCGAGTCACTGGGGTTACTCCGGAGGGAGGTACTCCGAGGTGGGGGCAAGCGAGCCACTCTCTTCTTCTTCTGAGCAGGGTAAAGGCTTCCAAATAGGGCGTGTGGGGACCACCAGGCGGGGGGGACACTTTAAGCGGGGCGCTCACGTCAGCTGAACACTGGGACAGACACAGCACAGTTTCGACGGTTCAACAGTATGTGAAGCTTTTCAACTGATATACCTTCTCTCCTTTCGAACAGGGTCAAGGCTTCCAATAGGGGCGTGTGGAGACCACCAGGCGGGAAGGACACTTTGGACGGAACACTCGACCACCAGGCGGGGAGGACCCTTTGGGCGGAGCACTCCACTTCAGCTGAGCACTGGAACAGTACAGCAAGGTCTCAACGGTTCAACAGTGTGTGAAGCTTTGCAACTGATATACCTTCTCTCCTTTGAACAGGATCAAGGCTTCCAATAAGGGCGTGTGGAGACCACCAGGCGGGGAGGACACTTTGGACGGAACACTCCACTTCAGCTGAGCACTGGAACAGTATAGCAAGGTCTCAACGGTTCAACAGTATGGGAAGCTTTTCAACTGATATACCTTCTCTCCTTTTGAACAGGGTAAAGGCTTCCAATAGGGCGTGTGGAGACCACCAGGCGGGAAGGACACTTTGGGCGGAACACTCGACCACCAGGCGGGGAGGACACTTTGGGCGGAGCACTCCACTTCAGCTGAGCACTGGAACAGTACAGCAAGGTCTCAACGGTTCAACAGTGTGTGAAGCTTTGCAACTGATATACCTTCTCTCCTTTGAACAGGATCAAGGCTTCCAATAAGGGCGTGTGGAGACCACCAGGCGGGGAGGACACTTAGAGCGGGGCGCTCACGTCGGCTAAACACTGGGATAGACACAGCACAGTTTCAACGGTTCAACAATACATGAAGCTTGCAACTGATATACCTTTTCTTCTTCTGAACAGGGTAAAGGCTTCCAATAGGGCGTGTGGAGACCACCAGGCGGGGAGGACACTTAGAGCGGGACGCTCACTTCGGCTGAGCACTAGAACAGACACAGCACAGTTTCAACAGTACATGATATATGAAGCACTCAGCACTAGCGGGGCCGGGTCTTTTCAAGCCGGAAGTTGGGCAGTCGCTTTATCAAGACCCTTCGTTAGAGACAGCGGGTGGAAGACTGTAGGAGAGGAGTGCACGGCAGACTTCTATTACTTCTCCACACACAAATTTCACTTCACAGCACAAACCGTGTAAATCTTCACTTCAGGCACTGCAATTCCACTCGCACACCGTGCATTCGGGCCAGCACTCACCCACCGGTCTTTTCTCCCACCAGATCGGATCTCGTCCTCGATCGGGGCTTGACTTTGCTCCGGGAAAGCAGAAGAATGATGCAGCGATCACCACATCCGGCAAGGAGAGGACAGAAGTTGGAGACAGATCATTAATTCACTCGGTGTAATAGTTCACTCGTGCCAAACGTTTTCCAAACTCTCCACACCACTTCAGTGTTAGTGCATATAAACAACGGATCAAATACTCATCACTTGCGTCTTTCTCACTACGGACGATATTCCTCAAGTCTTCGCTGCCAAATACTTCACTCCTTCCTTTCCTCTTCCACAACTCCAATCTTCCCCACTCCACAGCCCAGCCTCAATAAAAAGAGCAACCCGCTGACAAACACAGCATCATACGGGAGGAGATCCACCCAACAGTCTGTTTTCTCTCTGTTTTTAAAGCCTCATCTCAATAGGTGTCCCTCTCACAGCGTTCTCTATAATTGCCCCACACCTGCTGTCACTCAGGCAATCAGCCCCGCTGCCATGGCAACAGATTCACAGGGCATAGACCGGAGGTTCACTGGAAAATCCTGAACAACTGCATTCACCGGGATCTTAGTCCCGTTAGGTTTGTTTTGTCACCCCGTGACAAGATGTTGCAATTTTTAATTTTCCTGAAGTGTAATCAACCACTGTTTTAAAGCACACACAGGTGTGTGAGGGGGGCGTGTCTTTAATTAGCCATCCCATAGCCCCACTCTCTGGATCCATACAGTGGACACACTGGAGCCTCTAGGTCTAAATGAGAATTTAGATCTTTTTTGATGTATAAGTTTATCATCCTGTTCTTTGTCTAGGGTATCTGTGTTCTATGGTTCTTGCACCACTGAACAACATGTTTGATTTCATTGACAGTGTGTTATAATAACATGCCACTGCAGACATCAAGATATCAGAATCTTATAAGCTCTTATTCTTATTAATGTACAATTTGATGTACAGTTTTTGATGTATTAATATTTAGTATTTGTATTTTGCATTGGTTTAGATGAATTTGTGTCGTTGATATCTCTGTGTGTGTGTGTGTGTGTGTGTGTGTGGGCATGTTTTCATGAAATATAAGGACACAAATGTGTATAATGACATGGGTATGACATAGGTATTACAAAAAGAGGGTGAAATATGAGGAGGTTCCCCATGTCCTCACTTTTCAAAATGCTTATAAATCACACAGAACAAGTTTTTTTTCACAGAAAGTGAACTGCACAGTCTCCTGTGAGGGCTAGGTTTAGGGGCAGGGGCAGTGTAAGGGGATAGAAAATACGGTTTGTACAGTATAAAAACCATTACGCCTATGGAATGTCCTCACATTTCACAAAAACAAACATATGTGTGTGTGTGTGTGTGTGTGTGTGTGTGTGTGTGCGCGTGTGTGTGTGTGTGTGTTTGTGTGTGTGTGTGTGTGTTGTTTGATTACAGTATTGTATTTAAGATGGTGTTAGACTAAATAAATGGTCTTTTAAATATAATCTGCATATATCCGTTGTGTTGACTAAACATTAGTCCTAATCCAAGTTTATAATTGTGTATCTTTAATTTGATGTTACGATTTCATCTACACATTAAGTATAATTTCAATTGGTTGCATATTTCTCACTCTTTAGACAGTTGTTGGAGGAGCAAGATGGTGTTGGAGGTGTTTGATGTTTTGTCTGATGAACCAGCCAGTACCAGTCATGTCAGTCCTCAACAGTACACAAAAGTTAAGGGAGTCTCAATCCTCTAATAGTGCAGTAACAGCCGTCATGCAATTGCTACACATAGTTGATCTCACCCAGTCTGCAAAACACATTTACAGTGAGCTCACAGACACACACATGACATGGTCTGTCTCTGTATTGTTCTGCCTGTGTAGTTGAAGTAATACCGTCTAATATGTATTAAATGTAAACTGCGGCTGAACCCTAGTATGCTGCTGTTCTTGAATTCATACAAGTTATTGGTTAGCTTCAACACTAGTCTGTTTTGAAAAAAGTGGGATTTTCGTCAGTATGTGACACTGTAGATTGCCGTGAAACTTCAGGTTTACGACTGTGCACGGCAATTTGCAGGCAACACCGAAAACTGCCGTAAATTGTCGTAAATTGACGTGGGCCTTGCTTGGCAGTTGTCCCCCCATGACCCCCCCTCCCCTTAATTCTAGGGGAGGCTTTATCATGTAAATGAAGATGCTGTGAGCTACACAAATGCAAATCAGAGTAGCAGCAGGGGGAGTTTTATCTAGGTTCTGAATTTTTTTGACTAAAACAAGTTTAAAGTTTAAGTTAAAATGTTAACTTAAATTTAAGTTAAATGTACTCGTTTTAGTTCACATTACTAAATTTTTAGGGCAACCAGTTTGCTCCAATTTTTTAAGTAGATTCAACTTGTCCGGGCTCACAGTGTAGATTAATTACTCTATATGTCATTAGCAATAACCAATGTTATGTAAAAAAATAATAATAATACAGGACAGCAGTGAAGACAGCAAGACAATGAACCAAAGCACACAAATAAATCAAGTAAAGCATACAGTTTACATACCAAAATAAATGTTTCCACCCTGTACTGTGAATGATTTTTTAAATGGCTATTAATCATAAATGTGAAAAGCACAAGTTTGTGTGTTTATAGTTAAGTCAGATTGTGTTTTTCTGTAATTGTCATTTAAATTGAGCTCACACCACATTTTATGAATTATCAATGCAGATTTTCAAGAGGTGGTTTCCTGGACAGGGTTTAAATTATGCCAAGAGTAGGCCTTAATCTAGTTAATCGTGAGTTAAAAAATTGTTGCCTGGAACAAAGATTAAGCACAGATTACTAACACCTGGACTATGAGTCCTGAACTAAAATAAACTGGATTCATTTACAGTTTTATCTAATTGCTTACACACAATTTCTGAAAATATGGCTCCATTTCTTGTAACTCTACACACAAAACACACAAAACATCAGACATCTCTTGCAAAAGCAACACTTTGTGCAAAACTATTTTAACTCTTCCAAAAATGTTGTTTTTGCATATATCTAACTACACACAAATATGCACAACTGAAGAATTTACAGTTGAACTGAAATCTGCTGAACTGAATCAACACTGAAGTCACTTGAGCTGAACATTGACACTATATTGGCTTGTTAGAGCCGGTTTACAGCAGAATTTGTTTTGAACTTGTTACTGAAGCTGCTATGAAAAAATATATTTTGTTGTATGCATATTCTTTCTTTCTCAAACCTTAGTTTTGATTTCTAAGTGATCAATTTATGTATAAGTGTTTTCACACATGATCATTGGCTGTATGGGTCCTCAGTAAATTAATGTGGCATTTAAATGGCAAAAGTCATTCTTGTCTCTATAATTTATGGCTTCCTAAAGACACGTTTATGGGTAAATAAAATATTAATAATATAAATAAAATGAATATCAAAACATATTTTAAATATAATGAAGTCATTTTATTATAGCACTCATCAGATGTTCCTGGAAACAAAACAGAGACAGAACAGTATAAACAAACTATACAACAAACTAAACACCAAATTACAAAAACATTATTATGTGAAAGTGAATAAAGTTGTGTGTGTGTGTGTTTTCAGTTATAAATATGTGCTGTGTAAATTAGCCTATACTTTTAGAAATTATATATAGCCTAACTTTAAAAAACCAACAATAACCCATATAGATAAATTATAATAATTGTATAATATTAAGCATTTACTTAATATACATTGCAACATTAGGCTACTTTACTCTAGCACAGTAGTCAGTTAAGCAATTAATTAATATCTTATATTAATATACATAGCCTAGGCTACATCTAAAGGTAAATCTGCTTTAAAAAAAAAAAATTACACTTCGACATGTACAGAATGTGCGCGTTAAGAAACACGTTCAAATGTGTCTTCTTAACATGTTAAAACTGTGCGTCGACTGTGTGTGTATGCCTGTTACACGACCAGAATGTGCGTGTCTACACATACAAAAGAAACACGTAAAAAATTGCTGCGTTGACACGGAAAACAGGGCGTGTTGAAACGGTCTTAAGTCACGCGTTTCATATAAAGAGATTTGGCCCCGGGCGCGTTCCATATTAGAGCCCTAGTCCGTGCGAGGTCGAGGTCATGGCCATGACGCGTAGAAGACGAGCTTTAAGCTTTTTTGTTTTTTTACATTTCCTATGTTTTTTGCTGCTTTCCTTTTTCGCGATCAACAATGACAGGACACCGTCTTCAACTCAATCTCTGCATGGACGCTACGAACTTTTTGGACTCATTTTCAGGAGGCTGTCTTCGTATTCACAACTCTGAGGCAAACTGCAGGCGCTATGAACCACAGCATGGGTAATGTAACGTTACGATATAAAGAATATGCTTTTATTCAGCTGTATAAGGAAATGGATGCGTTAATAGATCCGAGCTTAAAACTGCACATTTTGTTTACACAGACTATCCTCGCCTCATAACGAAGCCGTGAGCTCTTATCTGCTTGGAGAGATTTCCGCGAGTCCAGATTTAACCGCTGAACATGACGAAATTGTGTGTAAGTAACTTCTAATGTGTTTCTCATTCCTTGTTTAATTTTACCGTGACTGTTTTTATTAATACCAGTCTCATGTAATTGTTTTCCAGCTGCCTGTAAGACGTATTATGAATCGACACGCCGGAGCTTCAGATACAAACAACCTGAACTTACATTGCAGGCGGAAACTGCGAAGTTTAGCTCGGAGTCGATCAAGAAGAAAAAGGGTAAGATTTATTATATTAGATCCGTTTTTTGTCAATGTGAGTATTTTTCAGGTTGCTTATTGTCTTTATGGATTGAATTACAGTTGCTGGAAGCGAGAGTGTGCTGGATGAGGTGGACATTTGGAAGTCCGCGACCATTGAACTCATGTCTGACGAGGAAGACGGCTTTGTTGACGGTGTGTCTGGATGGATTGTGCGGCCACCGCCCTCTCGCAGCCTGGAGCTCGCCGAACTTTACATTACATTACGAGACATTACTGCTGCACTGTACATAGTTGTGTGTTTAACAATAAAGCTCTTTCTTTGAGTAAACCGCTGTGTTTTATAAATTAAGCCCTTTCTTTGAATGAACAGCTGTATGCTTATAAATGAAGCCCCTTGTTTGAATAAACGGCACGGTCCGTATAATTTTCCCATATATTCCTTGATGGTATGAATACTTCATAGCACAATAACATTAATATAAAACAAATTATTACAACATAAATTATATATTTATTATTATTATTGGGGTTTACATTTATAATGAGCCAGGGGGACCAATAATGATTGGTTTGCAGTGATCTGCCAACCAATCACGAGGGATTTTTCTTTTTTAAATGTAGTGGCTTCAGCCAATAGTGAGTGAGTAAATTCAAGTCTGGCCGTTGACTCTCTGGTTTCGCTGCTATTCATATGCAAATTAGAGGCGTCGCACCTCCGCGGGCTCTCTCAGCGGGGGGCTCTCCACCTACGTCATGGTTCGTTTACGACAATTTGTGGCACAGACGAACGCGACGTTCGCTGCCTCTAAATTGTCGAAAACTGCCGAAAATTAGGGAGATTTCCGGGAGTATACAGGCGTTTACGGGGTCGAAAATCCCACTTTTCATGCAGTGGTTGTTAAAAAAGCTTTAATGTTTTCCTGCTGTTTTCCGCCAAAATTGATGCCTTAACGCTTTAGCATTTGAAAATAAAGACATGTCTTAATATTTGTTTACATAAAACATTGCAATGTAATGATTTTAATATGATATGAACTAAAATATGATTTTATAATATACTAATAATGTAATAATACAATTGACATATTATGATAATTGAATATTTTTTTTTTTTTGGTCATATTGATCAAAATTCTTTGACCAAATTGAGCAGCCCTACAAACAAACATTGGGCCTCATGTATAAAAATGTGAGTACTATAATACTTTTCAGTCATGAATAACTACACAGGAAGGCTTTTGGCTTGCTCCTTGCAGTTGGGGACACTAAATATTCAATTATATTACTGATCTGCCCGCATTGACACTATATGATAATTGAACTGAGCTGGAGGACATCACTGTTTTCTCCAGAGCGACTGTACAGCCGGATCAAATTCTGTTGCTCTATTTTCATGTTGAACACTGTGAAACTGCTATGAAACAATCGGCATTGTAAAAAGCGCTATATAAATAAAGGTGACTTGACTTGACTTGAGGAACAAATGAGTAATGCAATATTACCATTCTAGCAACAATTATTAACTAACAAGAAACTTAACGATTAGCAAGTAATAGTCCTCACAACGTTAATAATTTCACTTAAGAATACTGTTCCAAATTTTTTATTTTTATTTTACAAGGATGTAGTAACACTTGAGTCATTACTATCCAAAACGTTGCAAAAACCTCAAAAACGTACAATGACTTTAGTCAATACTAGGGAGTTATCATGCTTTTCACTTTAGAATACTGTTCCAAATAATTAGTAATTCCTTCTGAAGGTTCTGGTAATACTTGTGTCATTACTAGTAGGTTACTATGATCTTCACTTTAGAATAAATTATACATTATGCATTATTCACATACATTTTGAACCTGTATACAGTAGTTCTTAGCCAGGCATGTGCACAGATAGACCCCAAGTGGAGCTCAAGCACTGATAGATAAGTGTCCTTTTTGCAAGACATTTTGGCAGCACGTTCTTTTACAGTCCTGTTCTCCATGTACATACTGTGTACTTATCATAGTTATTACAATAAATAACTAGGTACTATCCCTGAACCTACACTGTAAAAAATAAAAAGTTGAGTTAACTTAAAGCAACCAGCTGCAAAGCATTTTTGAGTTTACTTAACTTCAGTGGTTGAAACATTTTTGAAAGTTCACTAAACTTATTTGATTAAGTTAATTACACCTTCATCAGTAAGTTCATCTAACTACCAGTCAAACTCAAAGAATCAAGTAAGCACAACTACAGAGCAGGGTTGCCAACTCTCACGCATTTGGCGTGACACTCACGCTTTCAGGCTCAGTCTCACGCTCTCACGCTGCCCAACTGAATCTCACGCCAAATTGCCAAACCTGATTTTGATATTAAACAATGTCTAAGCTTTTACATTTTTTTAAGTTTTAATGCGAAATTCAAACAATAAATAGCGTTTTGGCACTAATATGGCATAACAGTTAAAGCCAGAGGCGTTGAAAAACGAAGTTGCGGCATGCTCTCTCGTCTCCCGGTGGCGCGCGCAGTCACGTGCTTCACGGAGCGCTCAATACTTCTAGCGCTGTGTCAATACATTTTAATGGCTTGATACACCACAGCTCCACTTAACAGGTGTTTGCAGCAAGTTTTGGTAAACAGTACAGCATAGTGTGCATTGATTATTACATCAACCATACAGGATCGTTTTATAATGGAGAGTAATGGAGATGCAACAATGTTAACATTAATGTTAATGTTTTTTATTGTATTTAGCCCTCAGGTATTCCATACTAATTGGTCACACTCATACTCATTGATGGTCAAATGTGACCATACACCTTAACTATTTTTCAATTAAATAAATGTTCTATATTTTAGTTCAATAATATTTATTGAATATTTTGAGGAGATCTTTTGGTACTAAATACTATTTGTGCAATAATTATTGTCAATTAATGACCACTTAAAATATTTTTCTTCTAATATTTGTATTATTTATATTACAATTAGTATAGTAATAAGGTTAAATCAGAGAATTATTATTCAAAGAGGCAAATTAGAGTCATTTTGTGGCTCGAAAAATAATAATTTCCATTTGTAATGCCATTACCCACTGGTGCCTTTATGGCTCTTTAATCAATATACATGTATCTAATCTAGTTGCTCAAAAAAGTATTGCAGTTTTGCATTTTGCATTTTAATAAATATTTAGATATGATGAAACACTAGATTTCTTTAAATGCGAAATTTTAAAATGTTAATAATGTACATATCCTTATTTCCTTATATGTACAGTAGGCTATGAATCGATACTGAAATCGAAATCGATATACCGTAGTATACCGTCAGCCCCTCCCACCCCCTCGGGGAAGGGAAATCTCACTCCAACCTGATCTTAAAAGTTGGCAACCCTGACAGAGGTCCTGAAGTTCAGTAAACTCAAAAAAGCTTTGCAGCTGGTTGCTTTATTTTTTTAAGTTAACTCAACAATTTATTTTTTATAAGTTGATTCAACTTTCTATATTTTACAAGTTGATTCAACTTTCTATTTTTTACAAGTTAATTCAACTTTCTAATTCAACTTTCTCCAAATATCTCACCCAGATATTTGTATAGCCCTCACATTAAGAATCCAAATGCAGGAAGTACAAACCATACTGTAAATACAACACAATACAAAATACTTTTCCATCATTACATAAATTATTTTGTGACAATTCTGCAAAACAGCACATTTTTTTGCATGAGGTACATGTAATAGAAGGTGATGAAGTTCTACTCCACTTTTCAATATTTATTAAAAAAAAGATTATGCTCTAAATTGGAGTACAAACTGAAATAAATAAATGGTCAACCCTATGATTATCCATATAGATTATAGCTACTTGAAAATTTTTTGAAGGACTGGACACTTGCTGAGCACTGGGGGTCAAGAACAATAAACACTTGAAAAAATTCTTTATGATAGTTCACATTGTTGGTTTAAATGAAGAAAAGAGGGGAGTAACAACTGCAGCAAAGTTATTGCACATTGTCTGGCCTAATCTGCTCTTAGTACTACAGAGAGGCACCTTATATTTGGGTTTGAGTGGATGGTGGCATCATCTTCAAACGATAGTTAAGATCCTCAGCTTCTCCCCTTTTGAATGTCTTCTGGCTCTGTGTCCTGCAATAGAAACAAGCTTACAATTATGGTCAAAACAAATTTTTGATTGAATTCCGTGGGACCACAGTGGTCCTAAACATGTGCTCATGTAATTTTATTTGGAAAGTAAAGGTGGCCATGATTTTAAAGGGTTAGTTCACTCAAAAATGAAAATTAGACCATGATTTATTCACCCTCAAGTCATCCTAGGTGTAATATGAGTTATATAAAAAAAGGTCCTCGCTTTTCCAAGCTTTATAATGCCAGTGAATGGTTGTGTCATTTTTGAAGTCGATAAAAGTGCATCTATCCATCATATACTGTAACTGATCCACACGGCTCCGGGGGATTAATAAAGTCCTTCTGAAGCGAAGTGGCGCGTTTGTGTAAGAAAAATATCCATATTTAAAACTTTAAAACTAAAATAACTAACTTCCGGCGCTCAGTATGCAAGTTGACTTACGGTGAAAGAGTAACCCTTGACCCTTGAACCCTTGATGCATGCATATTGACAAACACAGAAGCGCAGAGGATAGAGCAAAACAAAACACAGGTCATGAATTAGAGACTAAAATTAGAATTTTTAAAGAGAAATGGATTTCAATATAAAAGAAGAGGGGCTTAAGTTTGTTGCCCAGCCCTATCCATGAGAGGCGTCAAAGCTTGCGATGCTCCTGTACATCGCGTCAGGGGTTACTCTTTTAGCGAAAGCCGGCTTGCGTACCACTGACCACTGGAAGCTAGTTATTTTAGCTTATAAAGTTTTAAATATGGATATTTTTCTTACATTAACGTGCCACTTCACTTCAGAAGGCCTTTATTAACCCCCCGGAGCCGTGTGGAGCAGTTATATGATGGATAGATGCACTTTTATGGACTTCAAAACAGAAATCACAATTCACTGACATTATAAAGCTTTGAAGAGCCAGGATATTTTTTATTTAACTCCGATTTTATTCGTCTGAAAGAAGAATGTCATATACACCTAGGATGACTTGAGGGTGAGTAAATCATGGTCTAATTTTCATTTTTGGGTGAACTATCCCTTTAAGCTAGTTCAAATTCACCCATCGAACTAAAACTGATAAACAGAATAATTTTCCCAAGCCCAAACATTGCCTCACCTGCACCTGTGCTGTTAGAAGGCATATCAGCATTGATGTAATTACAATGCTGATACGTTTCAACAACTTGTTGAATTTGTGCTATCAGATAATGTCAAACTGATCACTGAGAAAGTTTCAACTATGATGACTTTGTCCCCTGCTTTCTTCTCTTTCCTCTGCCTCTTGGCTGACAGAGAGCAGATGATAAGTTTTGTATACCTAACAGGATCTGATAAACAGGTGAACAGGTGAAGTATCTCAGTCATGAGTGTATACACTGCAAATTTCCCAGTGTTAAATTAACACTGCTCAGAGTTTATATAATCTACACACAGAGTGTTATACAGAAGTTTTTGAGCCGTTTCCGCTCAACATCGTAAACTCCTCCCATCAATGCAATCCACTTCCGTTCTGGCGGGCTGGGTTTGTTTCGCTAGCTAGCTCCGTTGTGCCGACAAAGCACTGATATCGCAGTTACAAAGAGGATATAACGTTAAACAATTACAACATGAAGAAAAGTGGCTCGGGAACGACGTGTGCGGTAGTTGGTTGCAAAAACTCGAGAAAGCACCTGAACGAGTGGTTAGACAGAGAGTGCTACGACCACAAACCAGCCACGAAGAGGCAATGTCCATGCGCTCCATTGTTTACATCAGAGTGCCTCATGAGGTTTAGAATCTTGCCTTGTGTCCCTGTCTACCAACACCTAGCCATGTTGTTCATTAAATACAGATAAACACAACAAATACTGCATGCATTGTATTTTTTTATATTATATATGAATATTTTCATAGTAATGTAATTGTGTGGGCTGCTTTTGTATTTTACTACTTAATACCTGTTAGGATTAAACACGCAATCTTTCTTGTTGAAGCCATTTGTTTAGTTTCCTCAAAACAATTAATTAATCCAGTGTTATTTTATGTACAGTATGAGCTTACTATGAATGATGAACTGTGTTAAAAGAAATTGTAGCACTCTAAGGAACATAAGGCCTATCATTCATGATCGTAGTTCAGTGCAATAATTAAATAATAATTAAACGAAATGAAATGAAAAAACATCAAACTTTAATTTTCATTCAAACAGTACAGGCACACTGATATATTGCACAGCATAAAGAGATAATGTAATGTACCGGTAGTTTATTTTAGTTTTAAAATGCTAAGATATTTACTGCAGAACTGTAACCTTCCCTCAACAAAATCATCAACAATTTTTGGGAGCATGTGGGCAAAGTAGAATGTGCGCAGCCTTATGATATGCCCCTGGACAAAGCCTTGGTCGTAGGGTACTTCGATTTCTAGGTGCTCAGTGTTGTTCCAGATCACCAACTTGGAGTGCTGAAGCCCTGTGCAGTACATCCCAATTTGTACCTGCATGTAGTAGCCTTTTGGACCATTGCAGGCAATATGGTAATCTACCCTATCTCCGTTTGCCACAGTTGTGATTTCGCAGTTCTTTGTTGCCAAAAATTCTGCAAGTGACTTGTTTCCCATCACAGGTGATTTGATCTCCAACAGATTGTCTTTGTTTATCACTCCTGGGTGTGCTCTTTGATACCAATCTTTCGTTTGAAAGCCACGTTTCTAGCATCTGTAAAACTGCTTTCTACCATCTTAAAAATATATCTAAATTACGGCACATGCTCTCAATGCAAAATGCTGAACAGTTAGTTCATGCGTTCATGACCTCAAGGTTAGATTATTGTAATGCTCTACTGGGTGGTTGCCCTGCTCGCTTAATAAATAAACTCCAGCTGGTCCAAAACGCAGCAGCTCGAGTTCTTACTAGAACCAGGAAGTATGACCATATTAGCCCAGTTCTGTCAACACTGCACTGGCTGCCTATTAAACATCGCATAAATTTTAAAATCTTACTTATTACTTACAAAGCACTAAATGGTTTAGCTCCCCAATACTTGAGCGAGCTCTTAACATATTATACTCCATCACGTCTACTGCGGTCTCAAAATTCTGGCCAGTTGATCATACCGAGAATATCCAAATCAACTGCAGGCGGTCGATCGTTTTCCTATTTAGCACCTAAACTCTGGAACAGTCTTCCTAACATTGTTTGGGAAGCAGACACACTCTGTCAGTTTAAATCTAGACTAAAAACACATCTCTTTACTGTGGCATACACATAAAACACTTTTTCAATGAAATGATTGTTAGGCTGCATTAACTAGGTCAGCCGGAACCGGGAACACTTCCCATAACACCTGATGTACTCGTTGCATCATCAGAAGAATGGCATCTACGCTAATGTTAGTCTCTCTGTTTTATCCCGAGGTTTACTGCAGTCAGCTGGATCCGGGCCGTATCCAGATCAGATGGTGGACCTGCGCCCAGAGAAGACCAACACAGGACCCCGAAGTGTCTGGGAGACCGTGATTAGACTCCCCCTGAAACTGCCTCATCGACACGGCATCTCAATAAACCCGTCTCCAGCGTGTTGCCTCCGATCATTCGAATATTGCACTTTAATAATTATTTAATCAACATCATCCTCAATAAACCCGTCTCCAGCATGTTGCCCCCGGTCCCTCGAATATTCTGATCTATTATGACCTCCGAGCTGTAAAACTGCCAGAATAATAATAATAATACGCTGTTTGTTAATTGGCCAGAGGAGAACTGGCACCCCGACTGAGCCTGGTTTCTCCCAAGGTTTATTTTTCTCCATTAGGTCACCTAATGGGGTTTTGGTTTCCTTGACACTGTTGCCTCTGGCTTGGCGTGCTCAGTTGGGGACACTAAATTTTTCAACTAAACATCGAAATACATCTAAATAATAAACTAAATTAACCATTTAAACTAAATTACTGATCAAATTATTGATCTAAAGCCCACACTGTCACTGTATGATACTTGAAATTTTTCCAGAATGGCTATACAGCTGAATAAAATTATGCTGCATTATTTTCCTGTTTAACACTGTAAAGCTGCTTTGAAACAATCTACATTGTTAAAAGCGCTATATAAATAAAGTTGACTTGACTTGACTTGACTTGACTTGACTCCATCAGGAGATGCTGCAAGCCACGGTTCCTTTTCGCACACCACTAAGACTTTGGTTAGCATCGTGATCGCTGTGTTTACACCGGCAGACACTGCGCAAACCACTTCCGGCGGAAATGAAATGCATTTGTGTAGAGTAATGGCGCCGCCCACGATTTGGCGCATTAACTTGTGTATAAGTAACTCTGAATCAGTGTTGAAGTTAATGAGATAATTAAGAGATTAATTGAATGATGATTGCGCATTAATGATGAACACCTGAAATCTTCAGAATCACTGAAGAAAAGAGAAACCCAAGAACTACAACTGACTTCAGCCACAGCCTTAGATGAAATAAACTGAAGATAAAAGAAGACATTAAATCTCTGAAGATCTCAGTAGAGGAGGATTAAACAACTCCACAAACAGCATTACCAGCTTCACACATTACTAACCAGATCTACAGAAGCTCTTATTGAGAATTAACAGTTTTTTTATTTGATTTTGTGTTGAAAATTGTTTGTTTTTTATGTCACCATCATAGTGATCAGTGTTTTCTTTAGTTGGGCAGTTTGACAAATTTGGAATGTTAGTGTTTCTCTGGCTGATGTAACTGAGTTTGCTATGGCAAGAAAAACACAATCTGATGCTGTTGGTTGCTTGTTGATAAAAATTTGATCATTGTATAATGTGTTAATTCACCTATCTTATGACTGTGTATGATCAATATACTAGTAATTTTTATACTTTTAATTAGAAAAGCTGAATATGTTTTAAAGCAGATTTTACACTAAGCACTTTGCCCTCTTGTGAGATTTACTCACACACAGCCATTAAGAATCAGCCTATAAATCTCAAAAATGGTGACACGCTTCATGCCACAATGCATTCTGGGAGCCATGGATGAGTTTTGCATAATGCACCCAGAATGCAGTGCATTGCATGTCACCATTGTTGAGATTCATAGGCTGATTCTTGATGTCTGTGTGTGAGTAAATCTCGCAGGAATTTGAAGTGCTTATTGTGTGATGTGTAATTAAACCAGAGAACAAACGTATGTACATGTTTTATAAATCATTCAGTTTATTTGATGAAAACACTGTTGGATCTCCTGCTGTAGAGTCACAAAATTACTATAATCAATGACTCTCAGGAGATCAGCAAATAAGGCCACTATGTGATGATAACAACTGTATCATCAACAACAAGCAACAACAAGCCAACATCATCTATCATCAACTATCATCAACAAAAAGTCAAGGGTCAAGAGCCCGACTAAAGCAAACACTTATCACCATTATGGTCACTTCAAACTAAACTATTATTTTCAATAAATCATCAACATCTAAACCTCAATAAGAGCTTCTGTAGTCGTTTGACAGAAATAAAGTCAGTCTGGTTAGTAATGCGTGAAGCTGGTAATGCTGTTTGTGAAGTTGTTTAATCCTCCTCTGCTGAGATCTTCAGAGATTTAATGTCTTCTTTTATCTTCAGTTGATTTCATCTAAAGCTGTGGCTGAAGTCAGTTGTAGTGTAAGAGTGGACTCCTGTAGATGGTTTAATCTACAGGGTTGCCAGAAGACTAAAGAAACATTATCAGAAAGATGGAAGAAAACTGTAAATTTCTTGTCTATTTCCACCCACTGCAACTCATACCAATGACGGAGATAAGTGCAGTTACAATAGCAAAATATGTGGGAGAGCGTTGCTATAATGTGACTATATTGCATTGCAATAGGGAGCACTTCAAAGTCAATACTAAATCAAAACTAGTTAGCACAGTATTCGTAATAGAAAGGATTTAATGACAAAATCTGGTTATGGTTACACTTAAAATAGTTTCAAAATGGATGAATGAGATGATAAACTTATACCATTAATCATACACAGCATGAATACAATATTACCTGAGAGAGAGAGAGAGAGAGAGAGAGAGAGAGAGAGAGAGAGAGAGAGAGAGAGAGAGAGAGAGAGAGAGAGAGAGGGAAAGAGAGTGGGGGAGAGAGAGAGGAAGAGAGCCAAGAAGCCCCAATGACTTCAAGAGCCAGAGGAAAGAGAGAGAGCCACAGTTCCAATCCTCTTTTATCTATTCCTTGACCATGTGACTGAAACCAAATTTATTCTTTTAAACTGACCAATCAGACCAAACTCACACATAACATTCAAACTGACCAATCAGACCAAACTTCCCCCACTGTAAAAGTGGGACCCCATGTGGCCTACAGGCCTGTCTTTTGTCTTCCAGGCCCTTCTGATAAGCATATGTGTTGACAACAGTAAAGCAAATTTCTTTGTTGGATTTCAAATATTAAATATCTTTGATTATTTTCAATCCCTTCAATAGTTCTTGTGTTTCACTTTCCTTCAGTGATTCTTCTCATTATCATCAGGTGTTCATGATTAATGCTCAATCATCCCTCAATTAATCTCTTAATTATCTCATTAACTTCAACACTGATTCAGTTTTACTTATAACTCTATATGAGTGTGGATTATATAAACTCAGAGCAGTGTTAATTTAACACTGGGAAATTTGCAGTGTATGCTGATGACACACATCTTCTTACCAGACAAGTCTTCAGGATATTTCCAAACTTTTCCCTCATAAACAAAGGTAGACATCTGAGAGTTGTGGCCTTTCTTTGAGCAAGCACATTGGAGTGTCTGTGTCTGAAAGACATAAAAACAAATATGGAACAAATTATATGCATGATATGTTATATATCCAAAGAGAAGCATGGGACTTAGCTTGACAGAGAGTTGACACCATTCAACCTTTTACCAAAGATATATGATCACATGCTAAATAATTACCTGATGTTCAAGTTGGTCTAGTAGGATCCATCTCCATACTCTGTACAACTAGATGTATATTCATCCAACAAAGGGAAAAGGGTGATCTTCTGTAATAAAAAAAAACATTGTTAAAACAGTAAGAATTAAGTGTACACAAGTTAATTTAGATTTTAAAAATAATAAACTCACCTAAGCTTTCAAAAACAAAGGTCACTTTTTTGCACATCAGCCAGATTCTTGTCAGTGCATCACTAATTTTTTTTTTGTCTAAAAAGGACAAATACAACAGAACAAAGATACATACAAAAAAGTTACAGTATGCTAATTTAACATGTAGTAAAATACTACAGAAATGGAATAATCAAATGTGAAGACAAATCAATGCATAGTCAATGCAATAAACACGAAAGATTAGCAATCACATGCAGCCTTTAACATTTTTAACATCATGCACGTCTCATTCAAGCATATTTCCTCATTCTTATCTAATGTGTCAATAACGTTAAATCTGTAATGTACTTTTGACGCTCGGTTAATAGAAACAAAACTGTCTGCATACGTCTTGCGGAAGAACATTGTAGTCGGAGCTACTTCTCTCTGTTTATGTCTATGACAAGTCATGCCACAGTTACTGTGCTAATTCGCACAAAAAGTTACAAAGTGCAGCTTTAAGTAGTAACGTTACTGTACTATGCGGACAATCTATCGGTATACATTTTATATAATCTCCACATATCATCCACCCAGCCTTAATCTAGCCATATTTTGATACATACCTTCAAATGTTAACAGATTGCTAACAAGCTGACTGATCACCACACGCTTTAGTGTGAGTTTAGTTTTTTAACATTTAACAAACAAGGTGTGCAATATTGGTTGCTTAATTTAATCCATAAAGCTGAAAGAAAACGTACCTCAACCAGATGAAATCCAGTCCCTTCAACAGCGTGGTCTAAACCTAACCTTAACCCATATAGTTTCACATATTAACCAGTACTTTCTAAGGTAAGTACACTGTAAGTACATGCAAGTGCATGTACTGTAAAATAAAGAGCAATTACTTTTTTTAAAAAATATAAATATTTTAGTCTTTATTTAAATTTGGTGCATGTCATCAATTCTAAATTAAGCATGTGTCTGAAAACTGCAAGTTCTAATTCTGTGAGCGCATACAAGCCACTGTTCCTCCCCCTCTTCTACATCCATGGCCACGCACAGACATTTTGGAGGGCAGGTGCTCAAGTGGGATAAAAAGGGCACCCCTCTCATAATTACTATGAAATTACATAAAAAGGAAGTTAGTTACATACTGTAAAACATCTTTAAATTATTTTCACAAACAAACATACAAACAAACAAATAAACTGATGGTAAATAAATAAATAAATAAATATGTCCTTTGTTGGCATTATGTCGTCAAGTCATCTTTATTTACATAGCGTTTTATACAACACCAACGTGATCATGAGAATACGTGTGTATTTTTATGTAAAGTGTGGTCCTACCACACTTACATTTACTTACGTTTTCATATGCACTAAAACGTGCAATACTGACATATTGACAGCACTAAAACGTACAATATTGACTTATTGACAGCACTAAAATGTAAATTATGTATGTATCCAACTGTGAATGAACAAATTCCCATATATGAATATTAAAATTGTGGCATTAATGTTTTGATTCTATTGTATTCAATTGTCATATCAATACATGTTTTCAATAGCATTTACTAAATGCAGTTAAGTCAGGACCACTTAAGTCAAAAACACCATAGACAAACTTTTAGACAACATTTTTATTGGCATATTTTGCAAAAGTTACATTTGGCGATATGGCTCTGTTCTATATTCCCCATCCTTTTCATGAGCTCCATGAAAAGCAGAGACAGGGAACAGCAGCAGCTTCTGGGGACAACCTCACATTTTTTTAAACTGGGAGGACAGCATAAATCCCTCATTAAGAACATGGATGCATGGAGCATGCATCAATGACAACAGAATGACATTGATTAAATTAAACACAAGTTTACGGAGGATCTGGGGAGGAGGTGGGTTGCAAAGCAGCATACAGAGGATGCAGCCAAGCAGGCAGACTGAACTTGAGCTGCGCTTAAGTAAGGCGCCCTGTTTGAGAGTTGCCAATGTGAGTGCATATAGGAATCGGATCAGCTGATATGGGCGGGTTTGGCATTTTGCCAATCAGCTGATAGCGGAGCTTGACTACGTGGCCAACCTGAACTAACACGGAATGCTTGATTTTACTGATCTACTTAATATGAAATAACATTTCGCCAAATTCAGCCCTCCAAATTCAGCCCTTTATCCAGTGATCTTCATCTCTCCATTCTCAGCAGCGACCACCAACGTCAAATGTCAACATCCAGTAGTGATAGGGAGTCGACTCCAAAAGAGTTGATTCCTCAATTCTGAATAACCCCAGAGTTGGGGTCGACTCCAGCAAGGGAATCGACTCTCTGTGTCGACTCTGTTGCTGTGTCCGAAATCGCTCACTTTTTTATTAATTCTCTAACCCTATAAAGTGCATGGCAGTTCAGTGTACTATATAAGCAAGGAGTGAATGAAATGAAGCAAGGAATTCGGACACTGATGTAATACACTGTATCAGATAGCAGTCGCAGAAACTTTGTCACACACATTTATCCTACATTTAGCTTACTTTAGAAATAGATAACATCCAGAGAGACACTTTATAATAACCACTAGAGATGCGCGGTTGGCGGTTACAACCGCGGACGCGGATGACGTGACGAAAAATAATATTTTAATTAAATTGGGCAGGTGGCGGGCAGTTGAACCAATCATATTAAAAATATATGTGTACATTGTTAGTTTAAGCATTTAGGCATTTAGTAGTAGGCTAAATAGCAGCATGTTGAAATGATGTGCCAAAATGCATTTTCTATTAGGCTACAATGAAAATATTGTACAGTACAATGCGTTTAATTTAGGCTATTTATTTATTTTTGTCCCTGTGCGCCGATCGGAGACAGAGTTCACTGCTGATATTCTGAGAGCTTTCTAGTCTCGTGGCTGTCATCAGCAGCGCCTTGCATTGCCCAATCAGCGGATGGCGGGCGGGTGCGGTTTTGAAAATTGGTCAAAAACGTTGGTGCGGATGGATGGCGGACGGATGATGAGTTTTGTGATGCGGTTGCGGATGAAATAATAGCCCATCCGCGCATCTCTAATAACCACACGCTATGAAGCATTAGTTAAGCATTAGTAAATAGTTAATTCGTCATTTATAAAACATTAATATACATTAATAGGCAGTTTATAAATACAGCTATAAATGCTTTATTCTTGATTTATAAACATATATAGATATGTGAATGTTTAATGTTTATTCTTTACAGAATGTGTTTAATAAATAAAAGGCTGTTTATTGTTCTGGACCGCTCCCTGTTAGGCGGAGTGATGAGATTGTTAGCAGACTATCATCACTCAATGGCTGGTTGTCTAAGTGGTGTCTGCAAAATAACATAGGGTTCATAGACAATTGGAAAAGTTTTTGGGGCAGACCTGACCTGTTGAAGAAGGATGGCATCCATCCCTCCTGGGGTGGTGCCGCTCTTCTCTCTAGTAATTTGGCACATAGTCTTAGAGCTAAACCTTGACATACTAGGGCCCAGGTCAGGAAGCAAACAAACTGGCTAAACCGACCGTCTGCTAGCTGTCTCACGTCAACGGAGTCAGATAAATCCCAGCACATAGAGACTCTTTCACCTAGATATTATCATATAGAGACTGTGTCTGTTCCCCGAATTAGTAAATACAAAAAAACATCAAAACTATTCAACAGTAAAGATTTAATTGAAGTCCAACAAATAAACAAAAGATATAATACAGATGAACAATTGATAAAGCTTGGGTTGCTGAATATTAGATCCCTTTCCCCAAAAGCGCTTATTGTTAATGATATTATTACAGATAATAATCTAGCACTGCATGAAAAGTGGGATTTTCGACCCCGTAAACGCCTGTAGACTGTTTTCGGCAGTTTTCAACAATTTAGAGGCAGCGAACGTCGCGTTTGTCTGTGCCACAAATTGTCGTAAACGAACCATGACGTAGGTGGAGAGCCCCCCGCTGAGAGGCCGCGGAGGTGCAACGCCTCTAATTAGCATATGAATAGCAGCAAAACCAGAGAGTCAACGGCCTGACTAGAATTTACTCACTCAGTATTGGCTGAAGCCACTACTTTTAAACAAGAAAAATCCCTCGTGATTGGTTGGCAGATCACTGCAAACCAATCATTATTGGTCACCCTGGCTCATTATAAATGTAAACCCCAATAATAATAATAATAAATATATAATTTATGTTGTAATAATTTATGTTTTATATTAATGTTATTGTGCTATGAACTACACTATTCATACCATCAAGGAATATATGGGAAAATTTGCCCGGACCGTGCCGTTTATTCAAAGAAAGAGCTTATTTTATAAACACACAGCTGTTTATTCAAAGAAAGAGCTTTATTGTTAAACACACAAGTATGTACAGTGCAGCAGTAATGTCTCTTATGTTGTCCTCCAAAAACGTCAAAAAGAAGTGCCCAACACATTCGGGAAACACAGGCGTATATGGTGAGTTGCCCTGTATTTCGGTATCGCCTCTAATCTGGATTGCAAAGTGGCACAGAGTTCGGAGAGCTCCAGGCTGCGAGAGGGCGGTGGCCACACAATCCATCCAGACACCCCGTCAACAATGCCGTCTTCCTCATCAGATATGAGTTCAATGGTCGCGGACTTCCAAATGTCCACCTCATCCTCAGCCAGCCAGCACACTCTCGCTTCCAGCAACTGTAATACAATCCATAAAGACAATAAGCAACCTGAAAAATACTCACATTGACAAAAAACTGATCTAATATAATAAATCTTTCCCTTTTTCTTCTTGATCGACTCCGAGCTAAACTTCGCAGTTTCCGCCTGCGATGTAAGTTCAGGTTGTTTGTATCTGAAGCTCCGGTGTGTCGATTCATAATACGTCTTACAGGCAGCTGGAAAACAATTACATGAGACTGGTATTAATAAAAACAGTCACGGTAAAATTAAACAAGGAATGAGAAAAACATTAGAAGTTATACTTACACACAATTTCGTCGTGATCAGCGGTTAAATCTGGACTCGCGGAAATCGCTCCAAGCAGATAAGAGGTCACGGCTTCGTTATGAGGCAAGGATCGTCTGTGTAAACAAAATGTGCAGTTTTAAGCTCGGATCTATTAACGCATCCATTTCCTTATACAGCTGAATAAAAGCATATTCTTTAAATCGTAACTTTACATTACCCATGCTCTCGTTCATAGCACCTGCAGTTTGCCTTAGAGTTGTGAAGACGCCAGACGGCTGAAAATTTGTCGAAATAGTTGGCCGCGTCCATGCAGAGGAGTTGAAGGGGAGCTGAAGGTGAGACGGCGTCCTGTCATTGTTGATCACGAAAAAGCAAAGCAGCAAAAACACAGGAAATGTATAAAAAAAGAGGTAACACTTTATTTTAAGGGTCCAGAATAAAGCATTAGTTAAGCATTAATTAAGGGTTAACTTCTTAGATTATAGATTAGATTAGATTCAACTTTATTGTCATTACACAAGTACAAGTACAAGGCAACGAAATGCAGTTTAGGTCTAACCAGAAGTACAATAGCAGCAAGTGCAGGATATACAACGTTTGCATAAGTGCAGGACATGGATATGTACTGAGTATATATAAATATATCTATAAATAGAGAGATGGTTATTACTATAAACAGAATTTACAGGTGAATATGTACAGTGAATAATATACAGATGGTTATTACTATAAACAGAATTTACAGGTGGAGATGTCCTATGAATATAATATACAGATGGCTTTTACTATAAACAGAATTTACAGGTGGATATGTACTATGAATATAATATAATATACAGATGGCTATTACTATAAACAGAATTTTACAGATAGAGGTATACAATGATATGTTAGGCTAAAATGAGGAATATGGCAGTGGATTAAGGTAGTGCAATAAATTATGGACAGAAGCTATCCGAAAAAAAAGTGTAAAAGTGCAGTGGAAGTGATTGCATATTACAGTTAGAAGTACGGTGCAAAATACAAATGTAAACAGTTGGTACTGTAAAAACAGTCGGCAGTGCAAATGAGCATAATCCAGTTACGGTATGGTAGTGCAAAATGCATAAGTAAACAGTTGTTACTGTAATAAACAGTCGGTAGTGCAAATAACAAAGTGAAGGTGGATGTGAGGTAGGAGAGTTATCAGTATATGAGGGGAGTGGATCAACGGGGGTTTGAGTTCAGTAAGGAGACAGCTCTGGGGAAAAAACTGTTCTTTAGTCTGCTGGTCCTGGTCCGGTGGACCCTGAAACGTTGAGTACACACATTTGTACATGTACATTTGTGCATTTGGCAGACGCTTTTATCCAAAGCGACTTACATTGCATTCAAAGTACACATTTTACATTTTGTCAATTCTTGCTTTCCCTGGGAATCGAACCCATGACCTTGGCATTGCTAGCGCCATGCTCTACTGTTTGAGCTACAGGAAAGTTTGAGCTACAGGAAACGCCTGCCGGAGGGCAGGAGAGAAAACAGTCTGTGGGCTGGGTGAGAGGAGTCCTTGAGGATGCTGCGAGCTCGATGCAGACAGCGTTTCCTCTGGATGTGCTCGATGGCAGGCAGTGGAGTCCCTGTGATGCGCTGGGCAGTTTTCACCACCCGCTGCAGTGCCTTGCGCTACGCAACAGAGCAGCTCCCATACCACACTGCCACACAGTTGGTCAGGATGCTTTCTATTGCGCAGCGATAGAAGTTCACCAGGATAGCCGAGGAGAGCTGATTCTTCCTCAGTGTCCTCAGGAAGAAGAGGCTCTGGTGAGCCTTCTTGACCAGGCTGGAGGTGTTGGTCGTCCACGACATGTCCGCCGAGATGTGGATCCCCAGGAACTTGAAACTGGAGACACGTTCAACAGCCATTCCATTGATGTGGATGGTGTCGTGTGTGCCTCTTGACTCCTTCCTGAAGTCCACGATGAGCTCCTTCGTTTTGGTGGTGTTGAGGAGCAGGTTTTTTTCGGTGCACCATGTGGCCAGGTGCTGGATCTCCTCCCTATAGGCAGTCTCATCGTTGTTGCTGATGAGACCAATCACCGTAGTGTCGTCCGCAAACTTGACGATAGAATTAGATCCATACACAGGCTTGCAGTCGGCGGTGAAGAGGGAGTAGAGAAACGGGCTTAGCACACAGCCCTGTGGTACACCAGTGTTAAGAGTGATGGATGTGGAGCAGGTGAATCCTGAATGAACATTCTGGGGTCTGTCAGTTAGGAAGTCCAAAATCCAGTTGCACATTGAGGTATTGATGCCCAGGTCTCCAAGTTTGGCTATTAATTTGGTTGGGATGACAGTGTTGAATGCTGAGCTGAAGTCAACAAACAGCATGCGTGCGTAAGTGTTCTTATTGTCCAGGTGAGTGAGCACAGAGTGCAGTGCCATGGAAACGGCATCCTCTGTGCTCCTATTGCTGCGGTAGGCAAACTGGTGTGAGTCCAATGTGGATGGTAGAGAGTCTTTTAGGTGTTCCAGGACCAGCCGTTCAAAGCACTTCATGACGATGGGTGTGAGTGCTACAGGGCGGTAGTCATTAGGGCACCTCGGGTTAGAGTGTTTTGGCACTGGCACAATGGAAGTGCGTTTAAAGCATGATGGTACAGCTGCTTGGGCAAGAGACAGGTTGAAAATGTCTGTAAAAACCTCAGCGAGCTGCTCCGCACATGCCCTGAGAACACGACCAGGGATGTTGTCTGGTCCAGCAGCCTTGTGCGCGCTGATCCGGCTCAGTGACTTGCAGACATCTGTGGTGGAGAGTGTGATTGGTGGGTCAGCTGAGGGTTTGAGCTTGGTGGCAGTTTCTCTGTTGTCTCTTTCAAAGCGAGCATAAAAGTGATTTAGCTCGTTCAGGAAGTTGACATCAGTGGCTGTGGGGTAGGAGTGGGGGGGTTTGTAGTCACTGATGGCCTGGATGCCCTGCCACATGCGTCGAGGGTCAGAGTTGGAAAAGTGACCCTCTATCTTTAGCTTGTAGCAGTGCTTGGCCTTTTTGATGCCCCTCTTCAGGTTTGCTCTGGATGTACTGTAGGCTTGTGCATCTCCTGATCTGAAGGCAGTATTGCGTGACTTCAGCAGGAGTCGCACTTCCCTGTTCATCCATGGCTTCTGATTTGGGTATGTGGTGATCTGTTTCTGGGTTGTAACACTGTCAATGGTGGTATTGATATGATCCAATACAGAGGAGGTGTAGAAGTCAATGTCCGTGTGAGCGCCACTGGTGGCTTGAGAAGCAAACACACTCCAGTCTGTGTGTAGAAACCTTTTCTGGAGTGTGGAATCAACCCCCGCAGGCCACACCTTGATGGTCTTCACTGATGGCTTCACACGGTTGATGAGGGGTGCATATTTGGGGATGAGGAACAAAGAAAGGTGATCTGACTGTCCCAGGTGGGGGAGGGGTGTCGCAACGTAAGCACCAGCCATGTTTGTGTAAACATGGTCTAAGGTTTTGTTTCCTCTGGTGTGGCAGGAAACATGCTGGTGAAACTTGGGTAGCACTGACTTTAAGTTTGAATGATTAAAGTCACCTGAAACAATAAAAGCAGCTTCCGGGTGATCAGTCTGTTGTTTACTGATGGCTGCATGAAGTTCTTTCACAGCAAGCTTGGCATCAGCATCCGGGGGAATATAGGCTGCAGTTGTGCAGTTATGCACAACTAAGCATTAGTTAAGCGCGAGCACACTAGTAATTAATGATTAACTTTACATTTAAAGGGTCCGTAATTATGCATTAGTTAAACTAGTAATTAATGATTTGCTTGTTCACAATTATACATTAGTTAAGCATGGACACAATAGTTATTAATGATTAACTTAACATTACAGTAAGGGCATATTAGACATTATTTACAACTTAATGGCCCGGTTTCACAGACAGGGCTTAGACTAAGCCAGGATTAGGCCTTAGTTCAATTAGGACATTTAAGTAACTTTTATAAACGTGCCCAAGAAAAAAACATTACTGGTGTGCATCTTGAGACAAAACAATGCCACTGACATATTTTAAGATTTGTCAGTGCAAGATTCTTTCAGTTAAAATAGCTCAAACATGCATTTTAGTCTAGGATTAGCTTAAGCATTGTCTGTGAAACCGGGGGAATAAGCTATATATTATTTTTCTGTAGCTATGTAATTATATGTCTGTATTTTCTGTTAAGTTAACTGAACAATAAGCTAGTAATTATGTTTAATTACTGCTTATTTTGCCGTTATAAATTGCTAAAATAGTGTAATAAAGACAATTTGAGCCCCTATTCTGAAGTGAAAGTTTTATTCTCATTAATTATTGGACTTATTTAATTAAATTTAAGTTTATTAACCAGAATAAGCCAATAATTAAGCCTAACTACCATTAATACAGTACTAATAAAGGCAATTTGACCCCCTATTCTAAAGTGAAAGTTTAATCCTCATTAATTATGGCACTTATTCAGTGATATTTAAGTTTATTGACCAGAATAAGCAGCTTTTACGGACACAAAACATACTTTTGTTGTATATTTGGATAAATGGTTTAAGGTAAGGTTAACATTGAAACAAACGTATTATGTATTACAGAAAAAAAAAAATGAAAAATATATTTTATATCATGAAAAAAGATGTACAATTCACCTTTTACCATTTTATAGATACATGTTATATCCCTAAACCAAAACATAACAAACAGAGAATAAAAAATGACAATACAACTTAATGAGCAGAAATGTTTTGGAAAATTTAAATTTTAGTAACAATATAGCATTACAATTATATGTTGAGCCACTAATCTCACTCAAACCTCTAAACCTACATAAACATTTCTTAAAAGATTGTAACGTTAGGGTAAACTTATAAAGAAAAAACATAACAAAAGTGTAATCACAATAATTTCTTTATTGTGAAAATGTCAAAAGCGGTACCAATAGTAGTCCAAATGACGATGTGTTGCAGTCGGAGTCCTCTCTGGCGATATAGATAATTTAAGTTATTTAATTTAAGCTTCACTCCACTATTTGAAGGCGCGCGCGTTTCTCATTCAAACACTAAAACACGGCATGTCGCAATCTGTGACGAAGCAGGCGAGAGCCAATGAGCATTTGATATCACTGCCGTAAAGCGAGTTTTTTGAATTCATAACGTGCGCAGGCTTTGTTTACGGTCGCTGTTGAACATGAAGATGAAGATCGCTGGATAAAGATCATCATATGGATTCTAAAGATGTGGAATACAGGGAACAAATTAAATTGGTGTATTTTGTGAATTTATGTTGCGTTTTGGTGTACTTTCTAGTCATTGTGTCCACGGCAAACAAAATAAGTATTACATGATAAATAATGGTTAAATGATTACAGAAATCTTATTCATTTTAGAGTTTTAAAGTGAAGTTTTGTTTAACGTAATCCTTTGAACCGAGTTTACAGCAGAAGTCACAAACAGCAAAATGTTTAGTGATAACTCAATAAGTGCCATAATTAATGAGGATACAAATTTCACTTTAGAATAGGGGGTCAAATTGTCTTTATTAGTACTGTATTAATGGTAGTTAGGCTTAATTATTGGCTTATTCTGGTTAATAAACTTAAATATCACTGAATAAGTGCCATAATTAATGAGGATTAAACTTTCACTTTAGAATGGGGGGTCAAATTGCCTTTATTAGTACTGTATTAATGGTAGTCAGGCTTAATTATTCGCTTATTCTGGTTAATAAACTTAAATATCATTCAATAAGTGCCATAATTAATAAGAATAAAACTTTCACTTCAGAATAGGGGCTCAAATTGTCTTTATTACACTATTTTAGCAATTTATAACGGCAAAATCAGCAGTAATTAAACATAATTACTAGCTTATTGTTCAGTTAACTTAACAGAAAATACAGACATATAATTACACAGCTACAGAAAAATTATATATGGCTTATTAAGTTGTAAATAATGTCTAATATGCCCTTACTGTAATGTTAAGTTAATCATTAATAACTATTGTGTCCATGCTTAACTAATGCATAATTGTGAACAAGCAAATCATTAATTACTTTTAACTAATGCATAATTACGGACCCTTAAAATGTAAAGTTAATCATTAATTACTAGTGTGTTCGTGCTTAACTAATGCTTAGTTGTGAACAAGTTAACCCTTAATTAATGCTTAACTAATGCATTATTCTGGACCTTTAAAATAAAGTGTTACCTTTCCTGGACAGAATGGAAAACGTATTTAGTACCACATGCATGTACAGACTACAGTTCTCGCTCACAAATTTGATGGGATTAGGATTGATTGTCTTGATATAGTCAGTTTATGACAGTTTACAAAGAAGGTAGTCTAACAACAAACTGATTTTAAGAAATGTATTAAATTAACAAGAAAATGAAACAAAAGAATGTTAAGAGGTGAATAAAATGATGTATGTATTTGGCTGTGTGCGTGTGTGTGTGTGTCTGCCTGCACAGGTGTGTGTGAGTGCGTGTGATTGTGTGTGTGTGTGTGTGTGAGAGAGAGATAGAGAATTACAAGAGTCCGGAAATCAGTCCACAGAGGGGCTTAATTTATCCCTATATTCTTCAACCTCATTGAGGTTTCAGACCACCAGCTCCAGAATAACCTATTATATTTTGTTTCACTTTATTTAAGTTAATGGGTGTGGCAAAAGTGCTTCAATTACATATAGGCATAACACCGTAACTTTATTTTGTGTGTATTTTTTTTTTTAAATAACATTGGTTATTGCTAATGACATACAGAGTAATTAATCTACTCTGTTAGCCCAGACAAGTTGAATCTACTTAAAAAATTGGAGCAAACTGGTTGCCCTAAAAATTTAGTAATGTGAACTAAAACGAGTACATTTAACTTAAAATGTTTTAGTTAAAAAAATTCAGAACCTAGATAAAACTCCCCCTGCTGCTACTCTGATTTGCATTTGTGTAGCTCACAGCATGTTAATTTACATGTTAAAGCCTCCCCTAGAATTAAGGGGAGGGGGGGGGGGGGGTCATGGGGGGACAACTGCCAAGCAAGGCCCACGTCAATTTCCGACAATTTACGGCAGTTTTCGGTGTTGCCTGCAAATTGCCGTGCACAGTCGTAAACCTGAAGTTTCAGGGCAATCTACAGTGCCACATACTGACGAAAATCCCAATTTTCATGCAGTGTAGATGTGCTCTGTTTGACAGAAACCTGGCTAAAACCTGACGAATACATTACCTTAAATGAGTCCACCCCCCAAGATTATTGTTATAATCATGAGCCGCGTCTGAAAGGTAAAGGGTGAGGGGTTGCTGTAATTTATAATAATATCTTCAGTATTACTCAGAAGTCTAGTTTCAAATATAATTCCTTCGTAGTTTTGGTGCTTTATGTAACGCTATGTAGAGTACATGATAAAACCCATTCAACATTTGTGTTAGCTACTGTATACAGCCCACTAGGGCATAATACAGACTTGTAGCGACTATGAGTCAGATAAAATAATAACTCAACGGGGAATTGAATTAAAGTGAAAGAGACTCGAATGACACTATAATTTATAAATAATTCAGAATTAATGTTTACACCTTAACTTATTCGTCCGCCGATATGTAAGAACTTAAAGGGGGCTCTGTTAAAGGGAAACATGTATATTTAGCTCAAATGAATGAATGAACGAATGAATTCATAGGGAATTTTGAGAGTCTTTTTACAGCTGAGCAAATGACTCTTCCAGCGTTCATTTGAACGGGCCGTAAAAATCAACTCTGCAGTGGGTATTAATATCCGAACAATAGTGAAACACTATTTAACAGCCAGGTAACTTAGATCGGCAGTTCAAGACATTAAATTGATAAGCACATAACACAAGAACAGTTATCTTTGAATACAAACAGAACTTTATTGATTACTCTAACACATTAAACTATCTAACATAAACACACGCACTCGCACATTCACACGTTGCAGAAAGGAAGAAGGTGAGGAAAGAATAAGTTCTAAGAGAGAGAAATTATGAAATCCTAAGCAATATATCGTCGCTGCCCGATGAAACTCACGTATGTCCAAAACGCTTACTTTTCAGGAAGTGAAAAAAACACTGTATTTCAAAAGCAGTTGAATGTAGCGTTGTCATACTTGGTAAGGCATCTTTACATGTAACCATATTCTTGCCAGTGTAATGATATAATCCACATTTGACCAAAATTGAGTTTAAATGGACATACGTGCATATTTTACAGTAATGGTGGTCGATACGCTTTCTTCCGATCATTAATTAGAATGGCCAAGTCGCGTTTCATATTGACAGAGGAATACGTGCTGGACATTCTCAGCCTCTGGCAAGCGGTGATAGCAGTATGAGTGAGGCATGTTCTAGTGACAATCATGACAGTAGCATTACAGGCTATAATTTGATCAGTTTGACTAAGAAAAAAAAAGTTAGAATCTTATCAATGAGACCGAGTTTATTTACATACTAGCAAGCAAACTAATCTGTGAAGAACTAGATTAGAACTAAACTGTGGAGAGCTTCAATGTCATACTTTCGGCTATCCAGTGCTGAGCTTCGATGAAACTTCACGAGACCGGCGAGATTCTTCCACAGGGCGGGAGATACGCGGCATGATTGACAGCTTTGACACCAAATGGATATACGTGAAAATCAGATGACATGATTTCACAACTTTTCATTGGCCATTTAGATATGTGACGCATACTGTATCCGGAAATGAACCTGGACATTCGATCCGTCGAAAAATCTCAAAATCGGCAAAATGGACATACGTGGTTTTCATCGGACAGCGACGATATGTATTTATGACACATGACCTGAAGAAACCATTGATCAGTAATTTAACCTCCTATCGTTTCTTAGGCAGGGTTATTACATTTGATCTAATGCACCAGTCCAGTGGCTCTCACATCTTTAGTCATGAAGGTCTTTGAGAGACTCATTAAAAACAACATTTGCTCCTCCATTCCTGACACTTTGGACCCTCTTCAGTTTGCCTATCGTCCCAATAGATCGACTGAAGATGCCATTTCTCACGTCCTTCACTCCTGCCTCACTCACATCGACAGCAAAAGTGGGAACTATGTCAGGCTGCTATTTATTGACTATAGCTCAGCCTTTAACACCATAGTTCCCATTAAGCTAACACACAAACTCCTGGATCTAGGCCTGAATTCTTCTCTCTGCCTCTGGATTGAAGATTTCCTCACTGGCAGACCCCAGGCGGTGAGAGTAGGCCAGTTCACCTCCACCTCCATCACCCTGAGTGTTGGAGCTCCACAGGGCTGTGTGCTGAGTCCCCTGCTCTACTCTCTCTACACCCATGACTGTTGACAGCTCCACCTCGATCATCAAGTTTGCTGATGATACTGTTGTCCTGGGTCTCATCTCCAACAACAATGAGACGGCATACTTGGACGAAGTGGAGCAACTGACATCATGGTGCCAGGACAACTGTCTCTCTCTGAATGTTAACAAGACCAAAGAACTGATTGTGGACTTCAGGAAGAGACAGCATCGGTCATACTCCCCTCTCATGATCAGCGGGACACCGGTAGAGAGAGTGAGCAGCTTCAAATACCTGGGTGTGAACATCTCCGAGGATCTGACCTGGACTACACACATCCAGACACAGGTGAAAAAAGCCAGGCAAAGACTGTACCACCTGCGCCAGCTGAGGAAATTCAGGGTTTCACCAGCCATCCTGAAAACTTTCTATCGAGGGGCGATAGAAAGTGTCCTGACTCAGTGCATCACAGCGTGGTACGGGAACAGCACCAGTCACGACTGCAAAGCCCTGCAAAGAGTGGTGCGCTTATCCGAGCGCATCTCAGGCTCAGCTCTCCCGTCTCTGTAGGACATCTACACCAAACGCTGCAGAGGTAGAGCTACTAAAATCATCAGAGACATTAATCACCCTGCAAACTCTCACTTCACCCTGCTGCCATCTGGTAAGCGCTTCCGTAGCCTGATGGCAAAGACTGAAAGACTCAGGAGGAGTTTCTTCCCCCAGGCCATCAGACTCCTGAACTCAGTCACGTGACTTCACTTCACCCCGCACACGCATAAACATACAGTTTTTTAACATTAACATCCACATACTGCAATTGCACTGCACTTTACGTTCCTATTGTTACTGCGTAACAACCTGTAATAAACCTTGCACATTATACTTCTTTATATATACATATTATATATTTTATGTTAACCACTTATTTTTAAGTCTACAGTTTATCTCACTTATCATATCCACATATTTTTTATATATATATATATATATATATTTTTTTTTTTAATCTTATTTCCTATTTTTATCTTTTACTTGATTTATTTATAATTCTACTTATGTTAATACTTTTTATTCTAATTTTATTCTATTTCTATTTAATTTCTTGTAACTGTTATTTGCACTGTCCATGGAGCGGACCTGTTTACATTTCACTGCCAGTTGTATATTGTGTATATAACTGTGTATGTGACAAATAAAACTCTTGAATCTTGAATCTTGAGCTCGGAATCTAGAGGCATTACTTGCGTTTGTGTCTCGTGTGTCGTCTGACAAGGGGGATTCCCTTTTCCTGGCTGGACAGGGGTTTTCCCGGATCTTTGATTCGCTGAAGGTCTGGTTGTGTCTTGGATCGACGTCTTGGGAAGCCAATCACGTGGCGTGTTGGCGTTTGGATGGAAGTGGGCGTTGTTTGAAGTTGAAGCGCGCTTTTGGAGACTGACTGTTGAGTAACTTTTGCGGCGAAACTTAACAGAACCCGAGACTTAACGGAAAGAAAATAAACTTTAAGTAAAAGAAAGGAAAGTGAGAGAAAAGCAGATGGCCTGAACAAAATCGTTGTTTAACCCAT